>NW_022196892.1:1783548-1802415 GCF_008632895.1 Mastomys coucha | reverse complement strand
GAGAGAGAGAGAGAGAGAGAGAGAGAGAGCGCTAATTTTTAGGATGTTCCAGACTCCTCCTAGATTCAGCCAAGTTCAGAGTAAGATCCATTCTAATAGTTGGCAGTTGCATGAACTGATATCTTCTCATTTCTGTTTAAGACAGTTTTCATCCCACTTGTGTCATTGTGACTGCAAATAGCATCTAAGAGATACATTCTCTTGATTTTCTGTGATCTAAGATTTTTACTTCTCCAACTATGTTGAAGCCAAACAAGGAATGGAGACCAAGCAACCTTGGTCTACCACATCTCACTGCTGATGCTTGCATTTGTAAGTAAAACAGTAAATCTCTTTAAAATGGCATGATGAATTTTGGCCTGAACCACAATGTTACCCAGAGCAGAAAATCCCTGAACATCAGTTCAAGGCTGATGGCATGTGTGAAACAGCAGTTGAATCAAGATGCTGAAGCTTCACCTCACTGGAGCATCACTTTTACTATGGCCTAGGATAAGCCTATGTCAGCAGAAGCCTGTGCTCTGCCAGAAAAATCAAGGACAAACTACAGAACGAGATATTTCCCCAGTTTCCATATGATGAAGTTTAATTCTTTGATAATTTCCATACAGTTTTAGAGCCTGGAAAGCTAGTAGGATGCTACAAAATTCTATGTATCAGTTGGAAGTAACGAAACACTGTAGGAAGAGTAATGACTCACAAAGATTGTAATATTATTTAAATTTTTTTATTTATGTGTATGTCAGTGTGAATGTAGGCCACATATGTTTAGGAACCTGTGGGTCCAGAGGAGGGTTCCCTGGTGGTTGTGAAGTATCCAACATGATACTAATAACCAAACTTAAGTAATATGGAAAGCTTGGGTTCTCTGGTTTGGAGCACTGGACTGTGCCAGGAAACATGGTAAGATTGAGCTGGGTTGGACACCCTAGAACCCAAAGGAATGATAGGAGATTTGCCTGCTCCTAATACCAGGCCCCTGTCATGTAACCACAGCCCTACCCCGGAGAGAGGATTATTTAAGGCACCGCCACAAACCCCTACACCAGGTAAAGCATCCCTACCATCTCAAATGAAGCCAATAGGAAGCACCTGCTGCCAGACCTCAACCCACTCCAAAACTGTATATAAGATGCTATCCAGAAGGAATAAAGGTGTGTGAGAATTACTCCACTGCCTGAGAGCATCTGTCAGATAAGAACTGCAACACTTCCTGAGAACATAACACTTTCTTGAAGCTTTCAAGGCTAGAAGCTCCCCCAAGTCTCTCCTTGATAGCCTAGCCCTCTGCCTGCTGGGCTCTGTGCAGCACAGAGACTAGGAGCCATGGTGGTAGCCTGGAGAGCAGCCGTAACAGAACAGCAGTAGTAATTGTACTTTCCCTTCCCTGCTTGCACCCTTTCCCCTTCACTTGAACGTTCCCACTGGGCCAGGCCAGAGATTTCTGTGGATAACCTACGTCCTGTGCATAGACCAGCATTTGGAAGAACAACAAGTCTCTTAACTACTGATAATCACATTCTAACCTCCATTATATGGTGGAGGGGAGTATAGTCACAGAAGAAATATAAGGGTGCTAATCAGCAATGTCACAAAAGTCAGGACCACCAATGTAACTGAAAGATTAATTAGGAGTAGAGACCAGAGAGGAGGCATCATGTGAGAAGAACCAGACTCCTTGTGGCTCACTTGAAATGTGAGTAAGGGGGTCATGAGCTAAGTGATGCAAGTGACCTCTAGGGGCTTGGCTTCATAGGAAGTCACAGCATGGACCAAGAACCAGGTGACTTAAACATGAAAACATACCTTATTATATTCTGGAACTGAACATCAAGATCAGAGTGTCATTGAGATCAGCTTTTCCTGAGGTCTCTCTTCCTGCCTTTTAAGGAGTAGCCTTTCTGCTGTGTCCTTCTGGGTCTTCCCTCTATATGACCAGCACATTCCTGGAGACTCTGAGTGCAAATCTCTTGTTTTGGTAATGACAAGAGTCAGATTGGATCAGAGGCCCACACCATGAACTGTTCTTTTTAACTTAATTGCCTCTTTAAAGATCACATCTCCAAGTATGGAAAGTCTGAAATTCTGAGGTAAACATATGAATCAAGCAGAATTCAAGCTAGCTCATAACAACTCTGGGAGGGAACACAATCCTTGATTCTAGCCCAATAAGAACTACAGCAGATTCTCACCTCTAGATCCATGAGACAATGAATGTGTATTGTTGCAAGCCACTAAGTTTATACTAGTCCAGGCATTTTAAGTAAAGCCTTCTAATTTATTAATTCATATTTCTCCCCCGCCTTAGGGAAAATGATCATCATTACTCCCAGAGGCATGAAGGATACTCAATATTTGCCTATAACCATGTGGGTAAAATCAGTAAAATGTGAACATTAATTTAACCAGCCCAATTTGAAAGTACTTGCTCCATACCACTCCCCTACACCTTTCAACAAATGAAGGATTTGGGAATACTTGTTACTTCTCAATCAAGACAGGAAAACATAGTACCAGGACTCTAACTTTGCAAGCAAAGAAAACAAAATCAGGGTATATAGGCACGAACTAGCTTTGGAGGGCTCCTATGGGATTTCCAGGTTCTTCTGTCCTAGACCAAGGAATTAAACCAGAAACAGGTAACTAGAAGTAGGAACAGAAATCATTTCTTTAGGAGAAAGGAAATGGGCCACAGGGGGAGAAAGGTTAGCATGTCAATGGAATCAATGGCATGATCCCATTTGTATAGCACCCGCCTTCTCCATAATGTCTACATCCTAGGTTTTTATCATACCTGTTCTGTCCCTCACATGTAGCTTTCATGTGGAATGGTTTCCAGACGTTATACCAACTGGTTCCCCCTTACATGGGACATTCTGTTCCTCTCTATATATCCTACTTTCCTGCCACAGGAATGAAGATCCTCCAGAGACCTAGATCAAGTTATCAGAGACTCCAGCTCCCGACACACAGCCACATTTCCTCACCAAATCACGTGGATAGCTAATCATATCTCCCTCCTTATCTTCAAGTAGCTTCTCCTTATATTAGCACACAAGAGAGAGACTGAGATCCTGCCACAAAGTCAACAAATGTCAACACTTGTTCTCAGTTCTACAGATATTCTCAGGTCATTCCTGCTACCATTTATGGTGCTATCTCCTTATTTTCTAACCATGGCAATGGCTGTTTAATCTTCTAAGAGAGGCCTCAGGAGAAAGTAACCATGCTGACATTTTAATATTGGAACTATAAGCTAAAAGCTTAATGTCTACCTTACATTCTTTGGTATGGTTTGGGGCCAGGCTATGCAGCATCTCACCTCCCTGAACATGAGCCTCTGTGAAGTTTTAGAAACTGAAATAGACTTTGAAATTTTGATCTGACAAATCTGAGTGCAAATTAGCTTCATTTCTATTGATTCATCTACAAAAGTCAACAATGGCAGAGAGACCTGGAGCACAGATGGGGATTGGGCCACTACAGGTGACTTTCTGACTGTAAAAAAGTAATCCTGCTGACTTTCTGGGGCACATCATAAAGGCTCTTTTATTTTGTGGCTTTTCTGAAACACCATAGGAGCCAGCTTTTGTTTTTCCTACCCAAATCATTCATGTCTTCTCTGTTTGTGGGAAGGGCTGGTTACAGTGTGCACAGAATTGGAAGCCGAAGCTCTAGTGTTAACTCCCTCACACATAACTACATCCTGGAAAGCCACAAACGTGCTAGCTAATTGCACAGTCTGACCACCAAGCTTTCCCTCATTCATCTTCATCCTTTCCATACCTCTCATGTGCCTGAGGAAACCACCGTACTTTTTTTATTTGAGAACTCCATCAGGTCATAGAAGTTGTTCCTCACTGCATGGCAACACTGTGGCTTCCCCTTACTCCCTTGGGATTCTCTGGAGTGTTTTCAGGACATAGTAGCAGATACTGTTGTTTTACTTATTGGTTAATCAGTCTGTTGATAATCTTGATTGCCAGTTTGATGAGATTTGGAAAACAAATATCTTGGCAGTTGTTTGAGGGATTGTATAAATTAGGTAAACCGAAGTGGGAAGACCTACCCTAAATATAAGTGGTATCATTCTATGGACTAGATCCTAGGCTGAATAAGGAGGAAGAACCAAGCTTAACACTAGTACTCATCTCTTTCTGCTTTCTTATTTTGAATGTGAAGTGACCAGTCATATCCTTTTGCTGGGGTCATGCATTCTTTGCTATGAGAGATTTTTATCCTCTGGAACTGTAAGCCAAGTTTACCCTCATTAAAGTTGCATTTGTCACAGCAGAGACAAGTAACTAATGTAATCATATATTGACTGTGACTATCCCAGAAAGGTCAGTTATCTTTATCCAAACACAACAAAGCACTTACGAGAATTATTTTTGCTGAAGTTTAAAGGTTGCTATTTTGGGGCTTTAAACACTGATGTAAAAACTGTCATGTTTGATTTGCTTTACATTAACATCCTTGGGTGTCCGTGGTCTACATAAAGTGACTATGGCAGCAAATTAGAGCATCCATGACACCGCTAAAAGCCAAATTTCATTAAAGCTAAATGAGACCACACTCTCCGCAAGCTAATAGAATTTCATGTTTGCTTACCATTTTAAATGGAGATGTTAGCTGCAACAGATTGAAGAACACACAGGCACAAAAATGGGTGGCTGTCTGTGATAAAATCATGTTCAAGTATAGCAGTGCTAACTAACTTTAAACAAAAGAGAGAGGCAGTATCACTAAATTTGAGGTACCAATGTATTGATTTTTGTTATTGTTGATTGATTGTTTGTTTTTCAAAGCTTATATTCATTTTCTTTTTAGTTTCTCTTAGAATTTTCTTAATTTTGTCATAATATTTCCATGTCATGAGTGAGCATCTGAGTTAGGAAAGAAAATAGGAAATTATTGCAACCTGAAGCATCTCACTGTAGACACTCTTGGTAACCTATCCCTACTTGCACCAATTCTACTCTTGGAGCTCATATCATTCACAAGAAGCTACAGAAGAGAGCTTGCTAGAATAAGGGGTAGCTTACACTTGAAGGGATTCCTCACCTGGTACAAATTTCTTTGATTAAACAGAAAAACACATGCAGTTCTTAAAAGTTTTTCTAAATCAATCACAAGACGGTCAATTGTGAAAATTCCCTTTTAGATTAATTACACTTCTCATTAGGCCGGAGACTATCATGGCACAGATATGTCACTGCTTGTCAAGGTTTTGGTCCATCAAATAATAGAATAATCAATCATCTCCATTCTTGGAGAATGGCATAATCAAAGGTATTATAGAGGCAATTCACTGAAAGTAGCTGAACAATTACAGTGATTGTTGATTGTTAACTCTGGCTAAGTATCTAATGACCCCCAGAGTTTCCCTAACAATGTATAAATTAAAATTGTTGCTATTTCTCTCTAAGAACCAGAACAGGACCATAGCTTTGGTTTCCAGTTGTTTGAAGATAATTCTAAAATGTCCAAACTTATTAAAAAGCAAAACAACAAAACTAGTTTACTTCAAGGAGACTACTAACTCATGGCTGTATATTATTATGCTATCTTTGTAGCTCGATATATTTGATTCACAGGTTGCCCAGTTTTGTTCAGTTTCAAAGAAAAAGGAATGAACAATTCATTGTTTAAATGTCTATACAGCACTTATTTTGGAGTGCCTTTACCCTGACTTTCTGGGAACTTGGTAATTCCTAGCTGTCCATCTCCTCTGGGGTCCCTGGGGATTGCAGGGAGAACAGGTTCCAGCAGTCCATCGACAGGAGTTGGAGCACCAAGCTATTGTGTCAGGACAGTACTACACACACTGATTCTTTAAGCCCAGCTTTTTAAATGCAATGTCAAGATGACATTTGTGTTTTAGCATCAGTTAAAGATCAAACCCCCAGTTTTCCTCCTTCACTTACAGCAAGGGGCAGGATTATGTTTTATTCACCCTTTGTAGCCTAAGGATCCAGAACAGTGTGTACAATACACTTGATATCCATAACTTTTATTTTCAGATTGATTTCTTTTGTTCCTTTGAAGCCTCTCTTTTATGGGACTTGCTTGAATCTCTCAAGACTTTTAACATTTGAGTTTTACCCCAAGTGCTGCTTTGCCTGTCTATAGTTTTCCAGATGGCCTGCCCCTTGATCAAATACATCACACTCACTCTGTTCTTGGATACTGTCTTTTTCCAGACACACCATGACTAACAGTTTGTAAAAGAACTTTCAAAGACACTCATTATAACCCCTGTGTGAGGTAGTAGGTATGGCTCCTAATGTACTCAGCCTAAGACAGAGGTGGGGACTTCTTGAACTCATATCATCCATTATAAAAAAGATCTTTGTTCTGTAGCCAGAGATAGAGGTTGGATAGTAATGAGCAGGGGCAGGGTCTCCTAAGAGCCTGGCATATGAGGATGACTGTGAAATATGCAGAAATTGATTAGCTCTGCTTAGAGCACAGCTCCTGACAGCTTGTTCAGAACAAGCAGGTTGGGCCCAGTGGAACATCTGCTACGGGAAAGCAATCTGCAGGTTTCCTCATATGGAGGGGGGAGATGAATTGTCCCAGTGGATACGTGAAAGGATGTGGGGGGGGTTGTAACCAGGAGGAATTCCTGCCTTGCAGGGATCAGCACTGCCCTTTCTGTACATCTGCTTTGACAGCAATTCCTAGATGCTTTACTTTCTCCTACACTGTGGCCTTTCCAGGGAACCTAATTGTGGTCTCTGTGAGGTACGTAACACCCCAATGCAAAGGAGCCCTCTGTTAGCTCAGTGTTCCACCTGCCCCATCTTCTGAGGTGCAGATGGCCCTTCTTGGTACTGTGAACCAATCGTGTCACCTAGTCAGCCTAATTTGGGGGCTGATACTTCCAGGTGAATTGAACTTGACTAATAAAGAAACAATGCAGAGGAATAAATAAATTCTCTATGACTTTGATGGGCTGGGTACCTGTACACTAAAGGAAGGATCTGTCTGGGGGCTCATGTATATTCCATGTTAGCTGCTGCTCTGCTGTGACCTATCATGCTGTGCAAAAGTCCTTGTTATATCCCATTGTAGTAGCCAGGAAAAAAGGTGTGGCTGTCAGAGACTGAGCAGGAAATGGACAGGAAAGAAAACTTTGATATTGTTAGGTCAGGTAAGGATAGAGCATTCACACAGGCCAGAAAGAAGCTCATGAGCTCCGGTGTAGGTTTGGTTTCTTTTTCAGCAGCACTGAAAGAGAATGACAAGACTTAGGAACATTTAATGTTGAGTGCACAAAAGCAGAACTGTGAAAGGACTTCTAGAAGTCATATGATAAGAGCTAAACCACCTTCATTTTTGGAAATGGTCTGGTCTACACTATGTGCTTCTTCCCCCATTACCCCACTTTCCAACATGTCTGGGAATGGGTATGTTGTCAGGACCATATTGACTAAGCTCAAATTCTGGTCCCACCGCTTTCACTGTAAAGTTGAGATGACATGGGGACGTTCTGGAAATGATGAAGGCTGTGGGCTAGAGTCAGTCCTGAGGGGAGGGAGAGGGTTTTCATGTTGATATCAGTATGTGTAGTAAAGGGTGCTATGCTGACCTCCACTCAAACCTGTGCTTTGTTGAACATCTTTCCAGACTGAGAATAGCCAAAAGCTTGGAAGACAGGTCAGGAGCAGACACTGAATTTAAAGGAGTAAGACTCCTAAGTAGATTGCTTTAGACTTATGAAATTCAGTTTCCTTTCCTGGGAAACCCAACTGTTAAATTCGGCGTGGGTGCCCCACTCACAAAGAATCAGGAGGGAGATGGCTGCAAATTGTATGAGGTTTTTATTGAATGAGTATACTGGGGACATCCTGCATTCTGAGCAAAGGCGATCCCCAAGAACAAAAGCCCACACTTTTTATACCTTTCAGTACATAGGTTTACAGCATGAGTTGGTTATCTCTCATTGGTAGAGCCCATTATCTTTTGTTCTAATTGACCTCTGTGTCCCAGGTGAGGGGGAAATACCGATAGCACATAGGAGGGGTGGGGGGAATCCACTCCTTACTGGGGCCATTTCCTGGAACTGGGCATTACTCCCCACAATTAGGGCATCTCCTGGGGACTTATGTTTGCTTGGTAAACCCTTCTGAAGCTCTGTCTTTAGGCTTAATGGCCACTCCTTGCTCATTGGTATTTTTATAAGGTGTCCCTGTTTGCTCAATTCTTACACAACCAACCAATTATTGGAAACTCAGCAGTAACAGTGTCTAATAATTAAGTAGATACACTTAATGTATTCCAGAGGTGTTGTTAAATAGTTTATATTTATGATTTCAATGAATTTTCACACCAACCCATGGCATCAGCACAGAGATTGACAGGAAGAAATTCTGGCTCAAAACTTGTGTAGAGAGTGCAACAACAATAACAACAACACACACAAATGCATTTTGTATGGACAGTTAGCAAGGATGATGGTGTTCTCAAGATGACACACAGCTAGCTGTCAAGAAAACCACCCAGAGAAGACAAGCCATGGTCCCAGAAACTCAGCTTTGTTCTCATTCTTCTTCTGAGACAGTCTTAACATCTAGCCCAGGCTAACCTTCAACTCATGATTCTTTTGCCTTTGCCTGAGTGCTGGGTCTGCAGACATGTGCCACCATGCCAAGCATGGAAGTTCAACTTCTGCTTTGGCAATGTTTCAAAGCTATTCTCATATCAAAAGCCATTTAACATTAGTTTCCATGTTCTATCTTACCCTGTATACCATAGGAGGAAGTAGGTAGCAATCTGTAACTATAGAAATTATAAATATCACACTCTGCTATCCTCACCTCTGGATGTAGTTCCAACCTTCAGCCTTCTCTGAGATGCAGAAACTTCAGCTCCCCATATCATCTCCATGTTAATGAAAGAGTGGTGGAACTGGCATTTGAGCTTAGTCAACAATCTTGACCACATACTCAGACCCATATGTTTTAGAAAGCTGGATAACAGGAGATGAAGCACACAGGATAAACTAGTCCTGGGGTGAAAAAGATATTCACATTTTGAGATTTATGCATGTGATAGGGGTACTCTGCTCACCTCTACCCAAACCCAGGGTCTACTGAACATAATCCTAGATTGAAATTTCCAGGCTATTCATTTGTTATCCTAATCTCCAGATGTTTACAATAAGAAAAGAAGCACTGTTTACAATAGGACTAGGAGGTACAGCCACAAACATAGCTTTTGGCTAAGATGTCTTTGTGGCGTGTAACCTAGGCTTGTCACTGAAGGGAGCGTCCCCTTGGGGCAAGAAGAAAGAAAACATGTGTATGCAAAGAGTGACAAAGCTGGATTTTAGACTAAATTCTGAAGTCTTTCCCATTTATAAGCTCTTTGTCCTAAATTCTTAGCTCTACAAACAGAATCTCTCTTCCACTTGTCATCCCTGGAGCTTCCTGTGGGCAGCATTTGTACACCATCTCTCTTCCCCAATTTGGCTCTTCATCAGGCCCTGACTCATATCTCAGCTGTTATTCTCCATGTCTGTTTCCTCTTATCACTGAAACTGGGGGACATCTCTGATCCTTCAAAATAGCTTTGCTGCAACCAGGCCTCAGGTTATTCCAACAGTTTACATTACATTCCTAGGAGATATTTGCACATGGTTTCAGAGAGGTGATCTAGTCAGATTTGCAGTGTCTTGCTCTAAAATAGCCATTCTAATCCCCCTCTATTTCCTGAGTAGGGGAGAAGCTCAAGTGTGTTCTTTTCAATGTGGGCTCCATGCTTCAAGAAAGCTTTGAAATTAAGAGAGATTTAGAGATGGCCAGAATATTATTTAAAAATCCATTAAATATCCATGAAATACAAAATTCATAACCCCTGCATGAAAGCATGTTTGACATAATCAGTCTTTCCATAAGACCTGTATTTATCTCCTGTATAATACAATTCAGTGGTCTCATTTTAGCTTCTTATGCTATCCCTGGAATACCTGCTCTATTCAGGAGGGTAGATCTGGGGAAAGGGGGAGGTAGAGGGTAGAGACTGGGGTGAGGAGGAGAGGAAACTGCAGTCAGAATGTAAAATATGAGAGAAGAATAAATAAAAAGTTAAAAATAAAAAGTGAATGAAGAGCAAATGAAGGAAGGAAACCTATGTGTACATGAGGGAGTTTTTAAGTGTACTGGCCAGAAAGTTCCAGCATTGTTTCCTATTTTATCATAAATTCCCCAAAACTCAATGCTTGTTTTACATTTCCTCATTAGCAGCATTAGTTTAGATTGTGAAGTCATATCTAATGAGTGGGGGTGAGGGTTCTGAGTTCTAAGATGTGTCAACATAAAATATCAGAATTCTGTTCTTCCCCTATTAAGTTCTTTAAAACATTTCTATTACATTTTTGTATGTATACAGTTATGTGTATATGAGCATATACTACAGCATGTATGTGACGGTCAAAGGACCACTTGCAGTAGGTGAGTCTTACGGATAGGATTCAATTCATGAGTCTTGGCAATGAGAGCCTTTATCTGCTAAGCCATCTCGTCATCTCCATTCCATTTTAAAGATGTAGAAACTGAGGTTCAGAAAGGTCAACTAATTTGCTCAAGGTCACCAAACTAGAAGTTGGTCATATGTGGATTCAAATATAAGTCCATTTTGCTCCTACTCTAGAGTCCTGGAAATGGCAAGAATACCAAATGTTCACTACCAGGCCATTAGAGTGCTGTAAAGACATTCACGTATGTAAATAAGTGGAGTGGAATAGACAGTCTTTTTTTTTTTTTTTACCTTAAGGACAGACACACATACCCTTTCCTTCACAGCATCGTGAGTTCCTAGTTACAGCTACAAGACAGTATCACCATTACAAGTTCATACAGTGCCAGCTGTTGCTGAGCTTGGCTGGATGACATCCTTATCTTATTAATGTCTCAGGCCTTCTTTCCTTTGTCTCTGACTTGGGCTGTTTGGCCATAGTCCATTTTTTATTACTTTTTAGTCTATAATATTCCAGTGTGTCAGATTGAGTCCAGAGAAGTGACAGTGAACTACCACTGCTAAGCTGAGAGTGTTTCTTGCCAACTCAAATTATTTATGGTCTAACAGTTAACCAGTCACTCAACTTGAAGATTTTGGTGCCACAGGACTGTTTTATTAGGCTCAGCATAAAGATGCCTTGCAAATAAACAACATTTACTCTGGCAGTCTGCTTGCTGGCTTGTTAAAACCATGCTGTGCTGGGACAGGATAGTTCTGAAGCTGAAAGGAAGTTCTGAGCTGTTTGCTTCCAAATTAGCACACCTGTTCCCCTCATGGAACTCATACAGACCCTATGGCATGTTCACACAATGTTTACTGAGGTCCCACTATGTACACTGAAGACATGGGGAATCCAATGGAGACAAAAGTGTCTTTGTAACAGTGACACGTATGTTAATAAGAGGGACCAAAACAGAGACAGGCATGTCAGCACTATGAAGCACAGAAGAGCAAACAGAGGACCAGCTTCTGCAGCCATGATGGTCCCGTGTATATCATATGGGTGACAGTGAGCAGAAAACTAGGTGGAATAGATGAATAATATTCTGGAAGGAACATATGGGAAAGGCAAATTTGTCGTTGAAAAAAATTAAAGAAAGGCTAGGAGGCCAATGTTTCAAAGGAAGGGAAGGAGAAGGAGGAAGCTAGGAAGAGTCAGAGGCACTCTGAGGGGTGGATAAGTGGCCTCATTGAATAGAATATTACACACAGGCTAGGGTCTTTGGTTATGTAGAGAATAACAGAGTAAATAGATAAATAATCTGCTGAATGAGAGAGCTGGTCCTACACATGGGGTAGGGAAGACAGAAGCCATCATCTGCTCTGGAACCCATCACTTACAGCTACTACTAGTTGCTGGAAGCTTGTAATATGTCAAGCCATCTAGAGGTACTCTGCAGATATAATTTACATTATCCCTTGTCACCATTCTAGGGACAGATACATGAGTCTTTTCTCTGTGTGGGGAATAGAGGCAACTGAAATACTGGAGTAACCGAACACAATGATAGAGTCCTTGACGGTTAAGCCAAGACCTATAGCTCTCCACCCTTCTACACAGGGGCTGGGACCGAGACTCCTGAAGTTACTGCATCTATGACCATGACAGTATCTCTGGTTTAACAGAAGGAAATAATTTACAAGAGGCTAGAACTGCTGAGACATAGAGATGGGTCTTGGAATGCATCCAAGTGGATCCCAGGCCAGGGTGGATGCTGGATGTAGGATAACAGCATCCTCCCAGGAACAGCATTGGAGTCCCACCCCACAGACCTTGTTGTCATTTAAAGAAAACAGATTGTTCCAAATGATAAAGACATAAATATAGATAGCTGCATTAAAACTGCCATGTCTGGAAATCTCTCAGAATCCCAGCTCTTCATTTGGGTCTTGGTTTCTAATGGCTTGGAAAGAGATAACAGATGAAATCCAGTATGTTTTACTTTTATTGGCTTTTAAAGTAAGTAGTCACAGACAAATTCTGTCCTTGAGGGGAGGTGACCTTGAATCTAGGACCCTGTGTAGGTTGGCAAGTGCCCTACCACTGAGCTACATGCCAACCCCATACTGCTGACCTTTAAATTAAGTCTAAGAATTTAAATACTTGTAGAATATATTGATTGTCGAGTTTTTGCTGTTTTGAGACAAGGTCTCAATATGTGGCCCAGGGTAGCTTCAAACTCATGATCCCCTTATTTCAGCCTCTGGACATTTAGGTTTATAGGTATGTGCTATTTGACAGCATAAGTACAGCTATCTGTATTTATGTCCCTATTATTTGCAGCTATTATTTTTTTCTTAACTCAAAAAGATAATGAATACCAAATGAGTTTAAGGGATACAGGGGTGTATAGAAATAATTAACTATCTCTCCTTTTATTTCTTCCCAGTAAGTTTATCATTTACTATTAAATGTACATTCTCTACTTTTTGCCTTTATTTCTAAATTAATAATATATGAAAATCTCCACACCAAGATTGTATTATTTATTTTCTTTCTTTTTAAATTGAAAACAGTTTTTTCGGGCTGGTGAGATGTTCAGCAGGTAAGAGCACTGACTGTTCTTCCGAAGGTCCTGATTTCGGATCCCAGCAACCACATGGTGGCTCACAACCACCCACAATGTGATCGGTCACCCTCTTCTAGTGCGTCTGAAGACAGCTGCAGAAAATTTCGCTGGAGCGAGCAGGGCGGAGTGAGCGGGGCCGGCAGAGGTCCTGAGATCAACAGCAGCCACACACATGAAGGCTCACAGTCATGTGTACAGCTACAGTGTACTCATACACATAAAAATGAAATAAAATAAATCTTAAAAAAACCTGCTTTTTCATACATTATATTTTGATCACACAATTTACCCTCCTACAACTCCTCCTGAATTCTCTACAGACTCAAATCCACACTGCTGTGTTTTTTTTACTACCCGCTTTAACTCTGGTAACAGACAGAACTATCAGCCCCAGCCCAAAGAATATTGGATCTGTGCATGAAAAACACAGACACACATAGACACACACAGTTGTACAACTTCAGGTTGCCTTTTTGGCACAATTTCTGGGCACTACTTATCTCTTACCTTGAGAAATGTGCCCTTATGAACACTCTTAGCTCCACATGTCTCCACTTGTCCTCAATTTTAGTTGCTCAGTCACATCTAGTCTCAGCTCAGCATCTCCAACTGCCTACCTTTAGAAGTGACCTGTGGCTACTTCCCCCAGATCTCACATAGCTCTTTGGCTTTTCTCTCTTTGAAACATAGCAAACTCTCCCTTTATCTCTCTCCTTTGTCTTTCTCTCCTACAGGAGCCCAGAATTCCCACTTATTCCTTCTGCCCAGCAATTGGTCCATGGCCTCTTTACTGACAGGCCAAGAACCAATTGGGGAACAGGACTTTAACATCAGTACCACCCCTACACCATACTTTATCTTCCTCTTTCTTATTAGAAAATTAACAGGCATTAAAAAAAATTAAATTATAACAAACCAGAATAGAACAAAACAAACAATCAAACAGAGAAAAAAGGAACCAAAGAAAAAGCACAAGAAATGCATGGAGATGAAGAGACATAATTTATAGTTGTTTAATATTCCTTTTAAAGATTAAATGTCAATATTAATGTTTATCTTGTGCACATGTATGTATGTATGACAACATGCTAAGGTGCACGTGTGGAGGTCACAGAAGAGTTTGTGATAGTTAGGTCTTTTCCTCCACCATGTGGTTACCAGGGATCAAACTAAGAGCATCAGGCTTAAAAGCAAGCACTTTTATCCATTGAAGCATCTCTCCAGTACGGCAACCTAATATTCTCATGCTTCACTATAACAATTTTTGTCTCCTTGTGTCCCATGTGTCTTCATGTTATTTCTCATAATTTTTATTACCATCAGTAAAGTTACAATAAAAATTCTTCTAAAGCATACTTACATTTTTATGCTTTGATTTTTTTGAAATAGATTTTTAAGAGCAAATTGTTCAAAGGCATAAACATTTAACATTTTAATAAAGCCTGTGAGATTATTCTCCGGCATGTTTTTTACCTATCACGGTTCTTCTAGCAGAATTTAATACTGCCTTTTCCTCGCCTCATTAAAAACATTGTTTTTTTTTTTTAATTTCTGTTTTTTTCCAACTTGATGAACAAAAAATTATCTCTCCCTCTCTTTTTCTCTTTCCCCTACTAGTTGAATTTCCCCCACTTCCTGATGATTTCACACATTCATACAATGTACTGTGATCACATATACCCTTACCCTCTAATTCCTCATCCACCCTTGTTGACCCATCCTTCCTTCCCACCTGTGCTCCTACTACTTTCTTGTCTATGTGGGTATGTGGAGTGGAGGTTTGGGGGCTCTTGTCTGTTAGTAATAGCTACTGTGTGTGTGTGTGTGTGTGTGTGTTGTATTTTCTGGTTACTTTCATTTAGCTTTTTATGAACTACTTATTTGTAGATATATGTTTGTAACTAGCCTCACCTTTTTGTGGATTTGATAAGCACATGTTCTGCCTCTGCTGGACCCTGGAACTTTATCTTTTTATACCAGTCATGGCATCTTTTACAACACACATATATTTATATGTATAAATTAGTTCTCTTTTACTTGATGATGGTGAGGCTTAGGAAGTAAACCCAGAGCTACCAGGATGGCTCAATAGGTAGAGGTGCCTATTGTCAAGCTCACTAACCTTAGTTCCATCCCTGCAACCAACTCCAGCACTTTGTTCTTTGACTCCTACATGATTGCCATGCCAATACCCACCCTACACACACAATAAGTGGCATGACTAGGCAGGTAAAGGTACCAACCACCAAACCTGATGATCTGACTTTGATCCCTAGAATCCTCATGGTAGAAAGTACTGCCTTCCACAAGCTGTCCTCAGCCCTTCACATGTGTTCTGTGGCACATGTGTGTATATGTATGTGTGCCACTCACAAACACAACGTAAATAAAAGGTTAAAAAGAAGACTTCCCAGTCCGAAATTGTATAATGCTGTTCTATATCTTTCTTTTTCCTTAAGCTTTTTCTCAATTAAGATGGAAGTCTTACAATAAAGTCAGCAACTCCCAAGTGTTCAACCTGGTACACTGGAACACTGGGAGTATTGGTACCTAGGACACTAACAATCTTTTGAAACCCTTTTCTTTATCTAGTTCCTCAAATACCTTCTAATTCCCAAAGAGAGCCCTCTCATCAACAATCAGCTCCTATTTCCTTTGCCTCCAGGTGTTTACCAGTGGATGTACTGAGCCACGCTTCTCCTTCCTCTCTGTCTGCATTTATATGTTCTGGAGATTTCATCTAAATGACATCACACAGTATCTCTGGCCTTTTGAATTTCTGTATTCTTAGCATAAAAATTCCAATATTCATCCATGTTGTAGCATGTAATGGCATTCTGTTTCTTTTTAAGGCTGAATTCTGTTCTCTTACATGGATAATTTCATTTTGTTTTATAACTGAAATCTATTTTTCCATGTGGTGTGAGACAGGAGTAAAATTTTATAAAGTCACAAAGGAGTATAATGTAGATGGCAATACTCAGGAATAAATTAAATTGAATCCATATTTAACAGGTACATTTATGTGTATTTCTTTATTTGCATCAACTGAACTCCTAAGTACCTTTAACACATTGATAGTGGCACTTGCCAGTAAGGAAGCAAGATCTTAAGGCAACAAATTACCAGCATTTTCCTTAGCAGTGTCTGTAGCCACTCTGATTCATGGGCCTTCTTATGGTTCTCCTTATTGTGGGCATTGGCAGGTCTGTGGAGCAACATTTAGTTAATCAATGCATCAGCATTATATAGTTCCTCTTAAAAGACACAGTGTTCTATTTTGAAGCCATCTGAGCAGGGAGTTCAGAAATAGCATGGGGACTCAAGCTAATCTATTTTCTAAATGTTCTTTCCGGAGTGGTGGCAACTTTTGACCTTGATGTTGATTATGATTAGCATAGCAATCACTCTTCTATAATTAAAAGGCAGAGGAGAATTCTTTGGCTTGTTTATTAATTCCCTTATGAATCTTGCTTTATTTTACCACTATGAGGACAAAGTGTTTGTCTGATTCATGAGCAAGAGTGGGTGTAAGTCAGCCCAAAGATGGAAACCAAGGCCCCCTTAAAGAATAATCAAGGCCTCTTGGATGTGACCCGAAAAGTGCCCATGAGTTATTTCCTCTCTCACTCTCCCTGGATGAATAGTAATATGTAGTCACATGACCCTGTAACAGGCCATAGCAATGAGGTTGCCTTCGGAGATGGAAGGCAAGACTCTCTGCAGGACTGACAGTGCCAGAAAGCACTGTAGTAGGTACCAGCCTTTCCCAGCCCTGCTTGTACTTAGCACCACATCTCCAAGTTCCTTCTCAAAGCCTCTGCCACTCTAGGGACAACTTGAGTTATGGTCTAGAATCTAATTTTGTATCTCCAATTTAATGATGTTTATTACTTTGTGGTGACTTTATATACACAGGTACTGTGATAAGTTCTTCCTGTGCCTTGTCATTCAGCCCTCCCAATAGAACAATGAGGTACAACAATCAGTCCTGGTTTTCAGAAGAGGCAGCTGTGGCCTTGATCAGGAAATAAATTGTTCAAGGACATCTGACAAGAAAGTGGGATCTAGACAGTCTCCACCTTCTGCTGAGGCCCCTGTGATAAGCTCGCTGGCTACTTGAGGTTTCATTTCATCCCTTGCTTCTTCCAGCTTACATCTTTATTAGAGATGTGGCCTTTATGATAATGCTGTAAGGATGATATCAATGACACCAGCAAGCACACATACTACAACCTTCTACATCCTTGTCATTTCTGTCAGAGTGGTAATGCTAAGGACGACTCTATCATGATTCCCATTTCACATGTGAGAAAACTGAGGCCCAGAGAGGTCTCACGGCAGGAGAGAAGCTATGGCTGGGATAGGGGCTCTGTCTATAACTGCTGGCTTCACAATTGAGAGAGCTCTGTACCTCATTACCATACACTGTTGTACAGTTCACTTCAAGGCAGTGTGTGTGGGTTCTTCTTGCCTTACATCTCTATAAGAAGCTGCTCAGCAGTTCTCCTCCTACATCCTCTGTCAAGCTCTGTTTTGAAGCTTCTCACTCCAGGATGTTCTTCCCTAATAATGTTCTCAAAAGTGTGGGGTCTGGAGGAATCAAAGTCAAAAATCACAGAGATAATTGCACATCCATGTTTATTGCTGCACTGTTTACAATAACCACACTATTGGAACCAGCCTAGATGCCCATCAGTATATGAAGGTGTAAAGAAATGTGGTGTATACACAGCTGAATTTTATACAGTCATAAAGAAGACAAAGGTAGCATAACATTAGCAGAAAATGCATACAACTGGAGACTCAGAAAGATCAATATGTTTTCTCCTATACATGGAAACTAGATTTAAAAGTATATATGTGCTTGTGTAAATAAAAGGGAAGGGTGGGTCCTGTAAATAGCACTTGTTGTCTCTGGGTTCCCATTGCTTTATACTTCCTAATATGAGCAGTCAGCTCTACAGTGAATGCTTCTCTAAGGAGCAATGCTCAAGTCTTTCAACTGTTTGGAGAGGCCCTCTCCAATGGACAAGGGTTGGTCAAGCACTGGAAAGGAAATAGAAGAGAAAAGGATGGGTTCTCATAGCTGGGGCTCTGATTCAGGAAATCCTTTGGAGCAAATGATCCATCAAAATTTCTTATTAACCTTGCTATCTTGAACCAGATTAATCTACTGACTTATAATAATGGATGTCTGACATTATGTGCTGAAGGTAGAATAATAAGTGTTTTGATAAGTTTTTTGATATAGTCCTAGAATTATCTCAAATAGGAACTATAGAATATACATTGTCTTGCATTAAAATCAGAATGTATCTAAAAGGAGTAAGAATAATGATAAAAATTACCCCAAACCAAAATACCTGAGTATATATACTTGTATGGTATGATGTTAAGAACCCCAAATGTATTAATTCTCTCTTTCTTGGTGTCTTAATCAGGGTTTCTATTCCTGCACAAACATCATGACCGAGAAGCTAGTTGGGAGGAAAGAGTTTATTCAGCTTATATCCACATGGCTGTTTATCACCAGAGGAAGTCAGAACTGGAACTCAAGCAGGTCAGGAAGCAGAAGCTGATGCAGAGGCCATGGAGGGATGTTTCTTACTGGCTTGCTTCCCCTGGCTTTCTCACCCTGCTCTCTTATAGAATCTAAGACTTCCAGCCAAGGGATGGCACCACCCACAAGGGGCCCTCTCCCCCTTTAACCACTAATTGATAAAATGCCCCACAGCTGAATCTCATGGAGCCACTTCCCCAACTGAAGCTC
>NW_022196892.1:1778548-1781048 GCF_008632895.1 Mastomys coucha | reverse complement strand
GAAATGACAAACCAGGTAGGAGTTCTTTTGATTTTCTAGCTTCTGACTATGACTTCCTCATTCTTGGTTATCCAGGCCTAATATTGAAGGACTTTTATTCTTCTTAAAAATTAATTCATGTATTTACATATTTACTCTGAATAAACTGGTAACCATTCACCCATTCATTCACTTACCAAATTCTACATGTTAGCTACTAGACCATGGCTAAAAGGCCAGTTCAGAAAAAAGACAGCAATTGGAGGCCATGGTAATTGAATATATAACAGTAAAGGAAGGTTTATTAAGTTTTCCAAAGTAAGGACCACCTGTCACCTTCTACCTCTCCTTTTTCTCCACACACCCAACAACCATCCTATCTCAAGTACAGTGAGAAAGAGGAGATGTGTTTTCAGAATCTCACTCTGAAACACAGGCTGCACCACAAGGCATTTAAGTCCTGCACCACCTAGTTCAGGTCCCAATCTGGAGACAGAAAACAGGAACAGAAAATAATATTCTATAACCTAAACGGAGAAGATATCAATGTAAGGAGAAAATAAGCAAGTACTTGAATGAAGCAAGTACATGCCCCTGAAAAGGAGTGTCCAAATGGCCAATGAAAATGCCACCAAAACTTCAACTTTACTATCTTTAAAAAGCAAATTAAATCAAGTTCCAGTGCAAACTATAAATTAAGATGAAGCATTTCAGTAAAATAAAATTAAAGACATGAAAACTACGTATCCATGAGCATGCAGGCAGAAACTCTTTATACTGCTTTGAAAAATGCTTGGCATTTCTGCTAAATCTGAGCTCATGTATGATTTGTGATATGAGAGAACTGTACACATGTGTTTACCCAAAAAATCATTCAGCATGTTGTATGCACACTCTTTGGGATAGTCACAAATACCCAAGAATAAATTATTTACTAGTATATGTATATGCGCACACACACACATACTGGGGTCAGAAGAGCATATTATACAGCATTTTAAATTCACTATCAGTCATTATTCTAGACAACAAAATGTGTTTTTCCTTTTAATATTATCAGAAAATGCTAGATGCAAAATGAGTACATTTATCTGGATTTAACAAACAAGGCAAACATCTTTTTATTTTTAGAAATTATGGTAGTGGCTCTCCTTGGGTGGGTAGTGTCCTTCCATAGGTGGATAGTGGCTCTTCTTTGATGATTACTAGCTCGCCCCAGATGAGTTACCAATTAGAACAAGCAGAATGGATACTGTTGCAGGTCTGCTGGTGTTCTAGATTGTTTCAGTTGTTGTTACTGTTGCTGTTGTTGGTTTTTGTTGGGGGTTTTGCTTTTGTTTTTGTTTTTTGTTTGTTTGATTGCTGCTTTTTTAATTTTTGACTGATGTTTGTACAAGGAAGTGTGTTCTGTTTATAAAAACATACCCAAATCACATTTCGGATACAGTAGTACATTCATCAGAAGTTGGAATGACTGATTTGTTTTTTCTACATGAGGAAGATAAAACGTGATTCCTGGAATATAAAGCCTTGGATGAAGGGCATCTAAAAATCTATAGGTCTGCTGCTCCCCACATACAACAGAAGTCATTCCTTGATCTCCTCAATTACTTTAGGAATGGGTAAGCATGTTTTGCATCATGGGCCATTAGTGGTTTATAGAACATATTAAGAGCAGCATCCTTGAACATGGGGTAAGTAAAAATAAAATATCAATGCTATTTTATAAGTTTTAAAACTATACTTTATAGTTTCTTCAGTTCTCATACAGAAAGATCACTGCAAGGATGTAAGGGAGGACAGTGACACACCCATAGCACTGATCAGGAAACCAGGGCCCAAGGGAGCATTTGCTCAAAGTAGTAACAAAGGTGATCTCCAAACCTGTGTCATTTCCTCCTTTATAGAGAAAAACTTCCTGGAAACCTTATGCAATGTGGAATTTACATATACATTAATAATATACTGAGAACCAAAACCTCCATAACTCATTGATATTTTAAAACAAAGTTTTATTTTGCTAATCATAGCTATACAGGTGCTTGAAATGTCATAGGAATGAACTATGCCATACATTTGTATAGATAATGTTTTGTGCCTATATGAATTCAAGGACATCTAAGTTGTTCAAAGCTCAAGTGTCCTAAGGATAGAAGGAGCAGTGTGAGGGTTTGTATAGAGCCTCTGGACCTATCTGGGATGGGTTTGCTGCAGTCCTCCAGAGTCCATAGAGCCTCTGGACCTCTCTGGGATGGGTTTGCTGCAGTCCTACAGAGTCCATAGAGCCTCTGGACCTCTCTGGGATGGATTTGCTGCAGTCCTCCAGAGTCCATAGAGCCTCTGGACCTATCTGGGATGGGTTTGCTGCAGTCCTACAGAGTCCATAGAGCCTCTGGACCTATCTGGGATGGGTTTGCTGCAGTCCTCCAGAGTCTACAGAGCCTCTGGACCTCTCTGGGATGGGTTTGCTGCAGTCCTACAGAGTCCATAGAGCCTCTGGACCTATCTGGGATGGGTTTGC
>NW_022196892.1:1777724-1777868 GCF_008632895.1 Mastomys coucha | reverse complement strand
GAGTCCATAGAGCCTCTGGACCTATCTGGGATGGGTTTGCTGCAGTCCTACAGAGTCCATAGAGCCTCGGGACCTCTCTGGGATGGGTTTGCTGCAGTCCTGCAGAGTCCATAGAGCCTCTGGACCTATCTGGGATGGGTTTGC
>NW_022196892.1:1767193-1777632 GCF_008632895.1 Mastomys coucha | reverse complement strand
AGTCCTACAGAGTCCATAGAGCCTCTGGACCTATCTGGGATGGGTTTGCTGCAGTCCTACAGAGTCCAGCACTCCCTGAGCAGCACTAGCCTTGCTACTTATCTTTCATGTGACTTGATACCATGCAGGCTGGCACTGCCCTTTCCTCCTTCCTGCTCATACCCCTTTTCTGAGTGGGACATTTCCCTTTGAGAAACTTCTTTCTTCCACTCTCACTTTACAACGTGTTGTAGATATCATCTCATCCTGTCCCATAACCAACCAGAAATTTCCAATTCCTGGAGATAGGGTCAGGTACAGTAGTGTCAGGTGGGAAAGATTGGACCAAATAGGGACAAATGACTGGGGTGGGGGAAACTGCTAGGAAACAGGAGTTGTCTTTCTACCATAGCTGACAGCTACCTTGGAGCTCTAGGTGGCCATTTGGATACCATAAGTAAAGAAGGTGTCAGGAGTGAAGGGATTCTAGAGAAAACAGAGCCTAGTTGTGGCAGGAGAGTCTGATGCCATCTTTCAGGCACTTGCATGCCTCTGTATCTTAATCTAGTGTATCTTACATTTGAAACTCATTTGAATGGTTAAAGCCTCCTTTGTCTTTACTCAGTTGATGAGGTTGTTTCTAGATATGTAAGTGAATGTGCCCAGACAAAGATCCTCAGGCAGTAACATGGGCTATCTGTACTACAGTTCCCTCACCTGAAACACAGTAATAACTAGAATCCCTTCTCAGGGAGTGAATATAAGGAACAGATGAGGGAAGATGGGTGAAAGAGCAGCTAGCAGATTATAAACTAGAAGAAAATGCTGATTCATGTTATTCCTGGACTCTCAGTGATCATGTGGAAAGAAGGTGAACATGAAGCTTTCCACTAATGTAAGAAGTATCGGGTACCATTCTCAAGGGTTGTTCTTGTCTCAGATACAGGATGAAGATGCTGAAATCTAAACTTGGGCAACTAGGAAGAAATTACAACAGAACAAGTTTCTGTTGCTATTGTTATTGTTTTCTTGTTATTGAATTGTGGGTTTTGTTTTTGTTTTCGTTTTTGTTGTTTTGTTTTTAAAGACAGGAAACATCACAGTGCTAATAAACCTGTGAAGGCACAACCTAAAACCCATACATGACCTCTATCTAAAGCTGTCTTTCAGATCTGCACAATCTGCCTGGAGCAGCAGGAGGAAGACTCTCCAACTCCCAACCTTAGCTTCTCTGGGCTCTGCTCTATCCCCAGAGGAGCACGAAGATATTGGGACTGCATTTCCAAGAGAGGTTGGCCATTCTCTAGGCAGCTGTTCATTTAGAACTCTCAAGACAAGTCTCGAGTCCCAACTGTGCTGACAGCAAGCTAAAATGAAGGTTCTTTCTAGAATACCTACTTCTGGTATTCTAAAAAGGCAGGTGCTGGTGAAGCCAGGGGCCAGCACATGCTTTTCTTTTTAAAATTCAAATAGGCATACTTCCTTTTGGTTTTAAAATTTCTATTTTTTTTAAGATGGAAAGAGAAGAAAAAAAGTGTTTATATATTCTACAGATTTGTATCTAAAGCAATATATGCTGAAACAGAGTGTGCAAGATAGTTTTATGTCAACCTGACATGGTTAGAGATCTTTTAGAACCTTAATTGAGAAATGCCCCCACCATATTGGCTTTTAGGCAAGTCTGTACAGTATTTAATGAATAAATCTGCAGTTGAATTATAAAATTTAGTATAAAGATTCAAAGTAACATCAGATTAAAGTTAAAATTAGTAAGGTAAACATTAAAAGATATTACTTTTCGTATGGTCTTCTAAATTAAGCTATTTGATACACATGAATAAATGATTTTTGTTCAAGTTGTACCAGATTTGGTACTATGGGCTTTATCTGAGATTCCATATTTTCCTCTGTCCCTAACAAACTTTCATTTCTATTATTTTCATTTTACCACACTTTGTACCTTGAGCATGAAATAGAAGGGAAGTCACATGGATCTGGGCTACTAAGAGACAAAGAGAAGAATAATAGTATCCATGAGTATATCCCTTAGACATCACTATGCTTGGCCAAGATTGCAATTGTATGATGTGAATCTTAGAATAAATATGTACAAATTATACAAGGTAGGTGAGTCTTAGTAAAACTTCTAAGACCAAAAGATTTCCATCAAACTAACATAAGTATTCAAACTATACAATGTCCATACTTGGACTGATATTGGGACCCTTAGAGACTCTTTTAGTTACTTGTCTTGGTGTTTTGTCAAATTCCTATAAGGATAGAAATTGAGAGAAACAGGCTTTATTTTAGATTGTAGTTTGAAGGAAAACAGTCCATTATGACCAGGGGAGCAAGGCAGCAACAGCATGCAGTGGCTGCTCATATTTGGAACACAGCTAGGAAGCAGAGAGAGGATAGGAAGTGGTATTGTGCTGTAAAAACCTCAAGGTACATTCCCAATGACACATTTCTATGAGGCTCCACTCTGAAGCTGACTTGGACAGATGCAGACACCCACAGCCAAACAATGGATAGAGCTTGGGGATTCTCACGGAAGAGTTGGGAGAAAGATTGATTGTCCCAAAGGAGATAACAACTCAACAGGAAGACCAACAAAATCAACTAATTTGGACCCTTCGCTGCTCTAAGAGACTGAAGCACCAAGCAAAAGGCATACATGGGCTGGAACTAGGGTCCCTCCATATAGGTAGTAGATGTATAGCTTGGTCTTCATGTGTGTGCTGAACAATTGGAGCCCTGGTTATCTCTAAAGCCAGACTGTGGAATCCATTCCACTAACTCAGCTGTCTTCTCTGGCCTCCATGAGAGAAGAAGAGCCTAGTCCAGCAACAACTTGGTGTACCAGGGTAGGGGGATACCCAGGGAAGGCCTCCACACTCTCACAGGAGAAGGGGAAAGGATGAGGGTAAGCTATTGTGGGAGAAGGGATTGGGTAGGGGACATAGCAATTGGGATGTAAAGTGAATAAAGAAAAAAGAAAAAAAAGAATTCCAACAAAGGTTTTCATGTAGGCACTAAACTTGAGTCCAGAGAAATCCATTCAGAATAAAGAGAAGAGTGTGGCCTCTTCCCTCAGTCAACCATTTTTTTTATCTAAGGTTCTAAAAAAGGGTATAGGACAGTGGGCATGATGAATTCTAGAAACAAACATTTCACCAAATATAGGGAAAGGTGAAAGAATGTGTTGAGAGTTGTTAAGGCATGGAGAGGTGCTCCAGATTTCAGGAACTTGACCTCCTCCCATAAGTACATAGTTTCCCACTGAGACCCCAACTGCATTGGGGTATTGGCACTAGAGCTCAATACTCTTTCTTGTGAGGACAGCTGTCCTGTGCATTGCGGGCTCCTTAGGACAAGCTTTGGCCTATCCTCACAGGTTGGAAACATCCCCACCTCTGCCCTCAGTGGTTAACAATGAATGTCTTCTGATTTGCTTAGCATATGGAAAAAAATTACTCAATTTAATGACTGTATCTGAACATAGCATGTTGCTTGGGGTGCCTGAAAACCTTCATAGTGAGGGATCACAGACACATTTGTCATAAAGTGGCTTTGTAAGTGACACTGCCTCCCTTTTGTTATAATCAAAGTACCTCTTAACTCTTTCAGTGTGAGATTTTATTTTTTCATTCTGATCTTTCTGTTTGGAAGATAATGCTTCTCCCTCTGACCCTCTGGCAAGCATGTCCAATCTTTGATGTTGCAGCAGGATGTTGTCATCTACAAAGGTCACACTGGAGATCTGGAAACCAATTATTAGCAACCAAGTTACAAGAAAAGAATACCTAAAAAATTTTCCAAAGTTTACAAGTCATTGTATAGTTTTGTATCAGAGCACATCAGCTGTTATCATAGAGAGTGTGGTACTTTTGGTCTATGGATAAAACAATCATGTTGAAGCTTTCAGAATGGTCTGTCCTGTCATTCCTTCTTCTCACAAACCACCAACTACTTTCTTAACCCCTTGGGAGAATAATCATTGCATTAAGATAACAGATCCATTACACCCTCTGAAGAAACTTTGTGCCGCCATAATTGGTTAGGATCTCTTGGATCTTCAGGAATATCTATCCCTGTTGTTGTTTTTGTCTTTGCTTTTTAAAACAATGCCTTCCTCATTTGCAATTCCCATTATATGTGAAGACAAATTTGATTATCTTCGGTCTTCACTGGATAGCAGCCTCCATGAAGGTGGAACTCTGGCTATTTTATGCTGTATTAAACTTAAGTCCCTCACACACTCCCTGCATAAGACCTGAAGCTTATTAAACAAATAAATGAGTAGATTAATTAGATAATGTTTATAAAGTACCCTACAAATGTTGTCACAATGAAAAACAAATGGCTGTGACATTGTCATTAGTATTTCTAGTTGACACATGTTCAATGATTCATCTCCTTCCTTCCTTTCTTCCTCTCTCTCTCTCTCTCTCTCTCTCTCTCTCTCTCTCTCTCTGTCTCTCTCTCTCTCTCTTCATTTTTATTTTTCCTGGATTATAGTCCCAAGCTATGCAAAATAAACTCTTTTTATAAAATTCAAGATTTCAGAAGAGAATAAGTCTAAAGGTCCTATAGAAACCTGGTTAAATATATGGTACTTGCTGTAAGATTCTCCAGGTCCAAATGTCCAGGCTCTGGATGCTCCCCTCCATGGGTTAAACTACAAAAACAGATATACAGACAGCCCAAGCCACAAACTAGCTTAACCTTAGGCTTCCACTTGTAGGATGAATTATTAAGGACAAGATAGATGTCTGAGGACTGAGAAGGAAGATAAGGGTGAGGAGAGCAATCCCAGAGCCTAGGTCTCCTTTCCAACAACAGTCCCATACCATAGGCAATTGAATTGAATATAAGTAGAATCCAATTGTCTGTGAAGACAGAACCTGGCTAAGCTGCCCTGCTGTCTTCAGGGGAAACTTCATCTTCTCAGTAGTGACCCAGGTCCTCTCTTTTCCTTTTGAATTCTGTAAGCAATCCATTTGCTCTAGGACATGTGACATCTAAAGAGGCACAAAAAAGCAGAGAGCCCCACTTGCAACCATTGGGGTAGTTAACAATGGCTGACTCCAGATGAGTAGAATTGCATTTCACCTCTGTTCCTGATGTCATGGCTGCATGCAGTTGGCATGGTGACTTCCTGCTCATAATGATATCTACAGAATGAATACCAGATGCAGGAACAGCTGCCATATAAAATCCAAATCCCAAGACCACCTTGGGATGCATAAAATACCAGGTCTTTCAGAAAACTCACCCCTTATTCCCCATCTGGGGATACCTGGAAGGTAAGGATGGTCATCATGGTCATAAAAGTGACAAGAGGCCTCTGTCTTGAGCCTGACTCACCCCAAACTGATAGGACAGATGAGCCTTCCTAAAATACAAGCAAGTCACTTCATGGGGTTTTGGGGGGTCCTCCATCAGTTTTATTGGCCACATTTGTTACAGGATCAGAGCTTTTGATATCTTGGTACCATAACCAGGTGCTTCCACACAAGGGTCTAATCTCTCCTTTGTCCTCTTAAAGGTGTACGTAAACAAAGGCTTCTTATGACTAGAGACAAGGACATAGCACCATACTTTACATAAACAAGCATGGCAGGCAATAGCTTAACTGTTTAGCTCAACACCCCCTCTTCTCCCTCGGTCCTTCCCTTCCTCCTTCTATTTGGGATATAAGACCTTGATTATAACAAGAAATCTCAAATACAGCAAAAGGAACCCATAGCAATGAAAAAGAAAAGTAGCAAAATTGAGGATTGGGGTTAGACCTGGGATAAGACTCAAGTTCCACAGCCCAGAAACCTCCATGCAGACTTGAGTTGTTCCTGTTTTCCTTTAGACAAAGAATTGAGTGTGTTATTTTGTGCACCTGCCTACCAGGGACAGTGACTTTATGTAGATGGAATGACTTTATGTAGAGAAAGGACTTAAAGGATACCTTGATACATTCACTAGAAGAGAATACCAGGGTGCACATGGAATCTCTCTGATGCTACGCCCTTTCCAGGCCACAGGGGGAACCTGTCAGAGCCTGCATGAAAGCAACTGTATGTAACTAGACAAGCTCAGCTCACCCCAGTAACCTCACAGTGTCTCACTCACAAGGCCCAGTTCTGCTTGTGGAAATTAACATCAGAAGTAAAACACACACACACACACACACACACACACACACACACACACACACACACACGCACACACACACACAGTGTTTTAATTATTCTTTAATTCTGTTCCATGCCCCTCCTCAGCAGGGACTCTTACCAGACCTGTCATACCATCAGGGAAAGGGGAAAGGCAGAAAGGAAATGAAAGGATTTCCTGCCTGGATTGCAAAGTTTTATGATCAGTCCAGTTGGGCATGAAAATACGGAAATATGTCCCTGTCTCAAAAGCCCATTGGAACAGAGGCAGGAAAGAAAGAGAAAAGAAAAGAAACTTTGAAAGTAATAATTAAAAGGAAAATACAGTCCAGGCCTTTCAAGTTTTCTTGGGCTCAAGACTCCTTTTTCCTTCCTCTAGAACCCTCTGCTTCTCCAGGAGGCTGGAGAGAATGCCTCTTGGGGTGGCTTTTATGCTGCAGCAGCTCATCTAGTACTTAGCCTCAAAGGGAAATTCTTTCTGAGGCTGGCCTCATACCCAGGGCCAATCCTCTCGGGGACCAGAACATGCTGGGCTCTGAAGATTAGGTCTAGAGTGTAATTTGAAAATGGGAAAGTCTTAGGATTCCTTAAGCCAATCACTCATAATTCTTTCATATATTTGGAACATCAAAGCCACTTTCCTTGAGGGTGGGGCAGGCATATGTGCATGCACACACAAGGCAATCCATCATCACACTGCTTAGGTGCATGCTTCCTACGACTGGCCTTTTGTTTCCTTTCAAATCCATTCGTTATGTCAGGATAGCGTCAGAAGTGGGTTTGAATGGTACCTCTTGTCAACTGGTTGTGTGGCCATGGACTAGAAGGTTGATTTTATTAAACCTCATATAAGTTTCCTTATATGTCAAATGAGCATTCATATGTTTCTTACTTCTTTACATGTTATGAAGATGTGGTAATGGTAGACCTTTTTGATATGCTAAACATGCCCCATTAGGTCTTGTGTATGGTGTGTAGAATATATCAACCAGGATTTGTACATCAGTGCTTAATACAGCACCATTGCCAGTGACTTAGTGGTTAGAATAGACTTAGGCTTCGGCCAACAGGGGAATGAGTATAGAAAGCTTGGTATTCATTTATTTATTTTTTAAAAATTAAGATTTATTTATTTTATGTGTGTTTTGTCTGTTTGTATGTATGTGTACTACATGAGTGTCTGGTGCCCATGGAGGTCTGAAGAAGGTATCAGAATCACCTGGAAATGGAGTTACAGATGGTTATGAGTCTACCTGTGGGTGTTGGGACCCAAACTTGAGTATTCTGCTAGAGTAGCATGGTGGTTTGAATGAGAGTTGACACCAAAGGCTCATATACTTGAATGCTTGGTCATCAGGGAGTGGCACTTCTTAAGAGAGATCAGGTGGTAAAACCTTTCTAGAGTAGGTGTGGCCTTATTGAAAGAAGTGTGTCACTAGAGGTAGGCTTTGGAAATTTTAAAAGCCCAAGCCAGTCTCAGAGTTTCTCTCTTCCATCTACCTATGGATCTAGATGCAGAACTCTCAGCTACTTCTCCAACACCATGTCTGCCTATATACTCCCATGCTTTCCTCCATGATGATAATGCACTAAATTTCAGAAACTGTATGCAAGTCCCAGTTATATGCTTCCCTTTATAAGAGTTGCAATAGTCATAGTGTCTCTTCACAGAAATAAAACACTGACTAAGATAAGCAACAAGGGCTTTTAACCACTGATCCATCTTTCCAGCATGGAAGTATGGTAAACACATGCCATTATACACAATGACATTTTAATCAGCCATAAAGAATAAAATGCAGGAAAATGGTTCTATAATATTGAATGAATTAAGATAGACTCAGAAAGACAAATACTACATGTTTTCTCTTGCTTGTATATTGTAGGTTTCATAGAAATTCACACCATTATATACATATGTGTGACATGGAAGCAGAAGCAACATTTTCTAGGGAAAGAAAGGGGTGAAGAGGGAGAAAGGAAAGAAGAGAGATAGGAGAATTCACCCAGGACACTATCCTGTGCACTTCACAAAACAAGGTCTGGAATGGCAAACTGGGGGGATCTATTGATGCTGGAAAATTGAAATCTCATTCCTTCAGGAAATGAGAAAGATTCTATGGACCCATGGATAGTTTGGTCAATGCACACATTGGTTAGATCTTGAGCACTATGGCAGCTGTGTGATTCAAAGATGTCTTTGCTCGAATACAAGCCACATACTGTCATTACCACAATAGATCATTCTGGGTAGCAATCAGATGCCCATGCTAAAACATTCACCATTGAATATCCTTATCCATGTGCATTAGGTAAACCCACAACATGCATTTCTAACTCATGTTTGCATGGAAACTGACTCAAATTAAACCAAAGTTCAAGGGTGCAGGGAGCCATCTGAGTGTTGAGTGCATAGGAACATTGATGGAGTTCAGATAACCTCAAACCTTAAGGCTAGCCTGGGAGACCCAGACATGGATCCCAGAACTTTCCCCAGGACCTGAAAGACTCCACTTCTGCAACCATAACTCTGAATTACTTTACTGTGGGAACCCTGTCTGTGTTTAATGGACCCTCAAGCTTCTCCTGTCATACATGAATGTTTAAAGGGAGACATGGAAGCTGCCGGTTGCAGAACCAGAGGTATACATCCTCCTCAGGCCTGGGTGTAGCAGAGATGTTCATCTGCCCCACTTTTCCCTTCTCTTTTTTTCACAGGCTAAGTCAAGAATGGGAAGATTTGAAAAACAAGTGCTGTATAATTTCTAAATCATTTCTAAACTACGTCAGCTCTCCCTCCAAGGTTATTTGGTTAGCAGCTGAGGGTGAGCTTTCACCTCCAGCCTGTAATTATTCCACTTCACAGATTTTTTTCCCTCTATGAAACATATTCATTCTTAACAGGTATGTGGATTTCCTCTCTTTTACATTGGATTTTATTTTAAATGTTGTGAAATTTCCCTTGATTTAGAATGATCTTCTAATGAATAATATTTTAAATGCAACTAATTATTTGCTAAACCTACACTATCCAATATGGTACTCACTTGCCACAAGAGCCCAACCAGCATTTGAAGTATAGCCTGTCCCAGATGATGTATGTCTTTAGAATGAAACTGGAAAGTATGCAAAATATTTCATTAATAGCTTTCATATCGATTGAATGATAAACAATGATATTTTGGATATATGAGATTAATAAGATATTTAACTAAGATGAATTTTCCTCTTTTTCTTTGCTTTTCAGTGTTATGACTAGAATATTTAAAATTCTATATGTATCTTGCATTATATTTTGATAGAAGTGGCCAAAATAATTAGTTTTATAAACTTGGATTTTTTTTCGAGCCAAAATTCTTACGGGGAAACCTGCCTTTTCTCAGAAAGTGGCTGTAACTTTTAATGTATGCATAACCAGGGATATTCAAGGGACTATTTACATTCAACATTTGATCAATCGACTGATTGTTTAGTATAAGCAGAATGTGCTGCCCTATAAATTGACTCTTGGTCCCAAAGAGTTCACAGCTAAGAAGATGGATTAGGCCATCAAACATATGATTAATTAAAAATGCCAACCTCCTCCATTACTCTGAAACTTCATAAGAAACAGAAGATGTTGAATGTTTAATATTCTTCCAGGTAGAAGGATTTTATAACTCTAAATTGGATCATTGATATCTATATGCAGTCTGGAAAGCACACAGGAATTGCTATGGAATTTATAGTCTATGCCTTTAATCCCAGCAGTTGGGAGGCAGAGGCAGATGGATTTCTGAGTTTGAGGCCAGCCTGGTCTACAGAGTGAGTTCCAGGACAGCCAGGGCTACACAGAGAAACCCTGTCTTAAAAAAACGAAAAAAAAAGAAAAAAAAAGTAATTAAACCATAAAATACTCCTTTAAAATTGTATTGTCTTTTCTCTCGGGTGAGTTTCTGAGACCTGAGCAGCCAGCCGGGAGCCACAGGCCCCACGACTCCCAGGGGAGCCAGAGGGCAGCAGGGACACGATCCTCTCAGCTTCCGAGTGACAGGGGAGGTTCAGCATCCTCCTTTGCCCCTTCCCTGCAAGTGGAGGGCCTACCTCCAGAGAGCTCATTAAGCCAGAGACCTGGGCGGGATCTGCCATTCTCTCTTGGGTGAGTTTCTGAGATCAGAACAGCTACCTTGGAGGAACAGGCCCCACGAGTCACAGGAGACTTGCAGGGCATCAGGGACAGGACAAGCTCTAGCCAGAGACACTAAGAACATCTAACAGCAAAAAGCAAAAGATGGCGAAAGGCAAACGCAA
>NW_022196892.1:1759642-1760851 GCF_008632895.1 Mastomys coucha | reverse complement strand
AAACTGGGAATGGAGAAATTCGCATGTAAATAAAGAAAATATCTAAAATAAAAAAATAAAATAAAAAATAAATAAATAAATAAATAAAAATTGTATTGTCAAGAACAAGGATGTAATTTGGTGGTAGAGTGTTGTTGAACATAGACAGACCCCTAAGTTACATCCTGATTGTCACAAATACATATTCACACACACACACACACACACACACACACACACACACACACGAGTGTTTTTGCTTATATGCCTATGCACTATATGTGTGTAGGACCTGCCCAGTCTAGAAGAGGGTATTAGATCCTCTGTAACTGGAATTATAAAAGGTTACAAACAGCCATTTGGGTGCTGGGAATAAAACTGGGATCCTCAGCTGGGCAGGGATGGTGCACGCCTTTAATCCCAGCACTTGGGAGGCAGAGGCAGGCAGATGTTTGAGTTCGAGGCCAGCCTGGTCTACAGAGTGAGCTCCAGGACAGCAAGGACACACAGAGAAACCCTGTCTCAAAAAGCCAAAAACAAAACAAAACAAAAAAACTAGGATCCTCTAGAGAAGTGACCGGTATGCTAAGTTTCTGAGCCATTACTCCAGCCTCGTGTAGATTCTTTCACAGCACATTTCTGAAGAAGGAAAGAATTCTTCGTGTAATGTGTGACTTGTAGAGGGTGAAGGGGTTGGCTCAATGTCATGTCACCTTTCTGAGTTAATAATTAAATCAAATTCAAGCATATGCTCACGAAGACACATGGATGTTATTCTGACCCATAGAGTAGCAAATTTTGGTAAGCTGAACACCCAACTTCTCTTTTTTTCTAGCTAAAAGATCAAATAGAATAGCATGTTGGAGATGCATGCACCCCTTTCATTGGTCCCTGGAGACCAGATTCATGCTCCTCTACTTACTGAAAGGAACTGCACCAAAAAGATATTCTCTTCTCTGTATTTGGCACTGGAACACTCAGCAGCCACAAAACTGGAAACTGAGAAAGGAGTTGTGTATACAAGAATGAGGGGACAGAGGACAGAGCTGAGGAGGCTGCCGAGGAACAATATTAAGAGTGGCCTTAGGGCACTCACCCAGCTAACTCTTTAATCGGGGACAGGACTGTGCTTGTGGCAGGGGGATTGCACACACACACACACATACACAAACACACAAACACACCCACATGTGTATGAGAGAGAGAGAGAGAGAGAGAGAGAGAGAGAGA
>NW_022196892.1:1725648-1759632 GCF_008632895.1 Mastomys coucha | reverse complement strand
GAGAGAGAGAGGTGGGGAGAGAGGGAGAGAGAGGGTTAATCACTTCTCTTAATCAATATTTAGTTTCTTTATAGCCAATTGAAAATATGAAAAAATACTTTAATACAGACTTTGGAACACATGTATAAGTCCACATATTGAGTAAATTTCTGTAATAAGACTGTTTGGGTTAAATATATGTGAGCTTTAAATTTTGCCACATATTCGTATTTCCAAACTGCCCACCAGAGGTGAGAATTTATGTTCTCATCAACAATATATGGGGAAAGAAAGGCATTTTATTTAAGGGACATATATCTCTTCCAGATGAAGAGGTAGTTTTATAGACAGTATAAATAACCTATAGAAAAATAACTGCAAAGTTATATTACATAAAAGACTGAATTTTGTATAATTGTTTTATTCATCTTTTAAATTTGTTTTTTATCATCTTTTAAATTTGTAACAAAAAATTTAACACTATACAATAAGTACAATTAAAAGTAAATAGTCTTTTATTTTAGGGAAAAACATAAAGATGTTATAAAGAAAAAAAAGAAAGAAAGATTAAGCTAGTAAAATTCAGAAAAAAAAAAGTAGTAATATAGGAAGATAGAAAACTGTCCCGACAGAAACTAAACATAATATATACATGTATTAAAACACCACATTGTCATGTTAATGGGAATATTCTCATGCATCAAAGTAAATTTAGTTAAATAAAAAAGTAAAAGGAAAGAAATGTTGCCACAGCTAACTGAGCACTTGTGCTCTGAGCCCTGTGCTACACTGAGAACCCACTAGCTTTATGGAGGGCTAGCTTCTGTGGGAAATGAGCTGAGTGGACCAAGAATGAGAAGGCAAGGTGTCTAGGAACAATAGTAAAGGTGGCCTGAGCTCCTCTATAGAGCTGGCAGTTTCTCAGTGTAGCACAGGGCTCAGAGCCTTCCTATGGAAGGAAATTGCACTTTGTCTTTGTTGAGCTAGGACCACATGCACAAATGCACTTGAACACTGAGTGGCCCAAGGACGGAGCCTCAAAAACCACTAAGCTGCAAATAAATATTGCAGCTTATCAAAGGTGGAAGAGATAGCCATCACCAAAATCTCAATTGGCAAGCAAACTGTAGGTGTCTTGGTCCCACTGCAAACACACAACATGAAAGACCATACATAGTATGTGGCCTCACAGTAATGTTCCCAGAGGAGTGCAACTTACGTGACACCCCAAAATAATGAACTCAAAATAACAATTTTAAATATGTCCATCAAATTCAGAGAGGATATGAATAAATGCTGGGATGAATACCAGGAAAGATCTCTGCAGAGATGAGATTGACTTGGAGAAATGAGAGATCTGGAGACTCACTGTGAACTAATGATTTTCTGCCAAGCACACTCATATCCTGTGCTTTGTGCCCATACTTTGTGAGGTGCTACAATGACCTCATGCTTTCACTTCTTCATTGGTATTTTTGCCATAGCCCCATATCTTACGGTTTCTATTGCTATAAAGTGAAACCATGACCATGGCAACTCTTAGAAAGAAAATCATTTCATTGGGACTGCCTTACAGTTTCAGAAGTGTAATCCATTATCATCATAGCAGGAAGCATGACAGCATCCAGGAAGATGTGATGCTGGAGAAGGAGCTGAGAGTCATACATCCAGATCAAAAGGCAGCAGGAAGAGAATACTACACTGGGCATGGCTTCAGCATCTGATGCCTAACCTCAGTAGCATACTTTCTCCAACAAAGCCATACCTATTCTAAGAAGGCCACACCTTCTATTAGTGCTGCACCCTATGGCCCAAGTATTCAAACACTTGAATCATTGGAATCCATTGCTATTCAAACCACCACACCCCATAATGGGCAGAGTGTATCCACCTTGTCCTCTTTTTTCACTGTTTGACTTGTATTCACCAATTGTACATATGTATAGATGTCACTGGACCAGTTCTGAGCTTGACTTTCTCAGATTCTGGAGTTACTTTAAAAGAAAAAATATCCTGGAACACTTAATAGTTGCTGGTTCAAGGAGAAGAAATTGGTAGAACAGCCTGGGGGCCATGCCAGCAGAGTGGTGCTAAGTTAGGCAAGCCCAAGCTGACCTACAGATGTGTGATCCAGCCTAACCAATAGCATCTGTGCTCTGCTTTCAACTGACTCCCCATTAACCAGCAGACTGCATGAACAGAAAAGATTGGCTAATGTTTACAGTGCCAAGTGTGGGGACAGTTTGCTCCACATTAATAATTCATTAACTAGCAGTCATCTAGTTAGTGGGAATGGGCTTGGCCTAAGTCCTATTGCTTAATAAAATGGTTATTCAGACCCAGTATTTACAAGTGCTAAGCCAAGTTCTGGAGGATATATTGAATTCAGGTGGAGACTGAATTCAGTGTGAAATACTCAAATTCACAAAAGGAAGATGGCAGCAAATGAAAGAAACAATGGAAGCTGATGATCATGAAATGTCTTCTTAAAGTAACTAGTTTCTGTTACACAGACAATGACAGTGTCTTCCATTTCATTTCAGCTCAGACTTGTTGGGCAAGAAGTCAGCTTTAAGTTCCTAGAGCAGAATGCTTCAGGTTGAGGAAACAGATAGATCAGAGGCCTAACCTGAAAAAGGACCTATACACTTATGAAGGAGGGGGCTGGTGCAGTGGGAACGTGTGGGAATACAACGAGTCTTTTCCTTTCTTCTGCTCTTTTCAGACTCTTGGAACCTCACTATAGCTGGGGACATGTGTGAATACATTTGTTCTCCTGCACTCTTTTCAATGGTGTTTGGCAATGACCTGGTTTTCTTTAAAAAACTTGGCTTGGATTTCAAATAAAAATGGAAACACCCTCACACTGTCCTTTAAAACAGCAATTGGCCCTTAACCTCACTGAACCAAATGAATTTAAAACAATGAACCATGAGTGAAAGCCTAGAGGGGGAGTAACAAGATTTCATATTCTGTACCCAGAGAGGCAACAAGACATCTCTTGTCTACCCTGTGGTCTGTGTTCTCTAAAATACTTTCCTGAGTGTGAATTTGGAAATGATCTCACTATGTAGCCAAGCTGAGTTCAAGCTTCCTCTGTAATTTAGGTCTTGCAGATTCTATGACCTTGAGTGGATTATCTGAACCCTGTATGATTCAGATTTATTTATGAACTGTTGACTACAACAACCAATTATAGGTTGATGTGAGAGTTAAAGCACAGAGTCATTTGATTGTGAGGCACCCTAGTTACTAAAGATGATATGCATCTCTTTCCTGCCTGGGGCACTGGATATTTCTTTATCTATACTGACCAGGAAGACAAGAGAATATTCCAATGCTTGCATGTAGCATTTTAAACTAAGCATTATTATCCAGCAACTGCTGCACCACTTTAAGACTCTTAATTAATGAAGCCTCCAACATTTTCTAGGGGAAAATTATCACCCTCTCTCTGCTGTGATTTTTTATGTAGCCATACATGGAAGCACAACCAAGACTTTTCTTCCCTAAGTATTCCCATATAGAAATACTGATTATATCCCATTATATACCAGCCATGAGTCTAAAATATGCAAAATGCAGCATTTATCTTGGAACTATGTTTCTATTTTGTTTATGTGATAGTCTGACATCTGATCCCAAAATAAATATTTTAGAAATCTCCTCCATGTCTCATAATCCACTAATTGATCCTTCTCCAAGCTAGTGTCTTTCTTTCAGCATCAAACTTTGAATATCTGAATTATAATTAGAACTGCACCCATATGCCTCCCCTTTTAAGCAGAGGGCATGGACAAGTTTAGTAGTCAGGTTACAGTGGCACTCATATATGGTTCTGCCGCTGGGAAACAGCAGAAACAGGGCTGTAACTTCTGCTGCTGTAGGCACCACAGAGGACAAAATGCATCTCTGGTCATTTAGATTTGTAAAAAAAAAAAAAAAAAAAAAAAAAAAAAAAAAAAAAAAATCACAAGAGCCACGTGCATTTCTTTTACTGGATAGCACTGAATAGGTAATACAATGTTGCTGGGCAACTCAACATGCATGATGTAAATGTCACAGTACCATTCCAAGTGATACTATCAACATAGAAAATATTCTCCTAGGCTGATATTAAAAGTGAGATGGCATAGCTAACTACCTGGCTAACTGTACATCTTAGCATATCTATGCTAAGGAGAAAACTTGACCAAACATTTAGATCCATCAATAAGGAAACTGAAAAAGCAATGGTGGCTTAATACACATTGGGATTTTGCAACAGAATTCTTGTGTAATCTTGCTTCAGTTTCCCAAGTAACTGGGATTAGAGGCATGTACCAGTGTACCCAGTGAGCCATGGGAGTCCTGTACTGAATTTTGCTTGACTGTTTAGTATCTGAAATTACAAATCATGACTTCTGGCTTTCTACAAATAAGGTTTCTCTGGGAAGGGAACCTTTTTGGGAAGGGATTAACAAATGTTTTAAGTTTGAACTGTCCCATGCTGGTTCCTGCTTTTAATGTTTTTCCCTAGCATGTGGTATTATTTTCAGGAGTTGAGGAGCCTGTAGAAGTTGAGATCCAGCTCGAGGAAATAACAGGTCAGAAGAATGAGCCTCTCAAGGTTATGGGCCAACCTTGGTTCTCACCTCAGTGTCTATTTCCCAGGCTCTGTTAATGGCATAGATAGCTTCAAGTCCATACCCACCTCCATGAACTGAGCTTTTATTCACTAAGTGCTCCCCACTATGATGCATTGAAATCTTCTCAAACCATGAAACCAAAGTAACATCCCCTCCCCATAAGTTTATTTTCTGTCTCAGCAATGCAGAAGTAATGTCTTCCAGGAGGAGTTCCTTCTGTGTCCTTCTCAGTGGGTTCCTGACAGGCGTGTGCTGAGTGGTTGGGTAAACGAGAAAAGATCCTTAGATGAGTAGGTAAGTGGATGAAATAATTAATTATCAGATGAGATCAATAGGACAGTCTTTTGGAAGAAGACTATCTGGACTTCCAAGAGAAAGAAATAGTTAGCTCATAAATGCCAGATAGTTGGCTCCTATCCCTGTACCCTAAACTGGCTCAAAGAGTGAACCAAGGCATCATGTTCAAACATCAGTATGTTGTCTCTTTGCATCATTTTTCAAAGGGCTGAGTAGCTAAAAAGCTGAAAACTCTGGTGGTGATGAAATGCATCCTCCATCAAAACTTGTTTAAGCCAAAGTTGCCCATCATTTCCACATTATATACAACTCAGCAATCAAAACCTAGGAGTTGCATCTGATCACTCATATACCTTGACCCACCTTCCTCCCGTGGCTTTCAGGACATCCTGTGATTTTGTGATGCATTCCCTGCTAAGAACCTCACCAGCTGGTGCATTTAGCCATACTAAACTATGGTGCTGTTCCCAGAAAGCCATTTCAATTCAAAGTTGGGTGTCACTATTTCTGCTGATTATTCATTTTAGGATGATCTTCATGTTTTTTCATTCCTAGTGAAACACTGTTGAGTTTTGATTTGAAATCTCAATGACTCTTAGGAATCTTCTTCCTATACCTTCCTATCCTCACCTTCCCACATTGACTTCATTTCTAGCTCTGTGTTAAAATTATAATGGGAGTGATCTGAACAATTATGGGAGGGATGGGAACAGTAATGGGAGTCATAAAAGGAAAAGGATGAGAAGATGACAGATTTATTGAACATTAACTGTTACCAGGCACTGGACTAATTCCTTCCCATTTACTATTTTATTGAACCTTGCAAGGGCAGTTACCATCATTACTTTATAGACGAGCCTGGGGCTTTGAAAAGTACTTAAATTACCCGGGATCACCCAGCTAACAAGTGGTAGAGATGAGTTTTGAAACCCAGTCTTAATACCATCTAGTTAACATGAAAAGACATCACACCCACCTGCCACATCACATCAGGTGAGATTTATAGGTGTTTCTACATATCCTGCCCCCTCCCTCCCTCAGGTTCAGGAAGCACCCTTAGAAATTGAAATCTTTACTATTAGGTTTAGTGCTTGTTTTCCTAACTGCATAAAGAAGTCAGTATGGTTTTTAGAGTTATAATAGGCATGTAATGATCTGAAAGGGGTCCTTGTGAAGAACATTGGGTGTGGCTAGTGGTAACAAGCTGGTCTCTGATCTAATGGCAATAGGTATCAGGGGATATTATTTTACTGTAAAATTAGGTTGGTTTCAGGGTGAAGTTCTAGGGTGAAACGTACTTCCACTCTGGATCTTTCAGTTTCTTGGCTGTATTTCCAGATGAATGATGGGTTTTAGCTGGATGTTTGTATAGCAGAGTTTACTCCAGCTGAGAGTGACTGTGTCCTTTCTGCAGCAGGAACCTGAACTGACTGAAACTGACACCAGTCAGATTTGATCCCAGTGGCTTTCTCATCTCTTCGTAATACCCTGAAAATCTTTATTTACTCAAAATGAGCCATGGCTTTTACCTGTTATTGGAAAGTGTTCTATAATCTACTGTCAATGGACAGTCACGGTCAGGCATAACTCAGCCCCCACTTCCACTCCAGCCTGCTTTCCAGACCTGTTCTCATCAAACCTGCTCAAGAATCCATCTTTCTGTGGCACTCAGCAGCCTAGTGTGCTCCTTCAGATGTCCCTCCATCCAAAAAGTCATGAAATAAACTCTTGTTGGCCACATTACTCTCTAAGCAAGGGAAGAAAGTTGCAGGTTTATGTAGATCCTCACTCTCCAAACATCGTTCTCATTCTTATTGAATACAGTTTTCTCAAGTGAATACATCACATTCACTCTTGAAAGAAACCATGTTTCAAATGAGACATTTTATTTAATATTCAGCCATTCATATTATGCTTATACCCAATATATCCCCCATTTCCTCTCCTTGAACTCCTGCCCTATCTGTCACCCCTGCATTTCTTTCCCAACTTCATGAACATTTCTTTTCCTCCCAGCTTTGTGGAATGATGACACAACTTCTCCATAGTGTGACTAAGGGGAAAATGGAAAAGGTTTATTGTAGATATGAGAGAGAAAAGAGTCAGCATCTGAAAGAGTCAAGAACAGAGAGAGAAAGAAGTAGACTGAACATGGCAAGCAGACCGAACCTGGTCATGAGAGAAGCAGGAACAGAGCACAAGTATACAGAATGGTACTTAGAGAGGGGAGGGAGAGCAAGAGTGGGCAGAGAGAGGGGAAGGAGGGAGACAGAGAGACAAGGAGAGTGAACATACCCAAAATAGAAGGTTTATAAGGAGACAGAGTAGCTAGGGGGAGGAAAGCCTATGAGTTTAGAGTAGTGCAGTAGCTGAGAAGAGCTAGGATGGGCTTTGGAATGTATAACAAGTGCTTGTGATACTGAGGGAGCCTGGAGGCCAGCATATGCCTTGTTATTCTAATAGGTACCACTTACCCATTTGTCATGTCTACCGTTTGAAATTTGGGGAAATAGAACTTCCTCACTTCCTTTGGACCTAACAGCAACTTTGCCCACAACTGCCGTGTGTCTGTCTGTCTCTCTGTCTGTCTCTGTGTATCTGTCATTCTCTTTCTCTCTCTCTTTCATGAATTCTATGCTCATTGAATCCATTTAACACTGCTTGTATGTTCATGGGTATAGGACTACCTTCTAAAGTGTGACAGGATCTCTATGCCTGTATCTTCAGGAAAACTGCCTCTCTCTCTCCTAGCAGCCATCAGTTGCCATTAGCTCCTCAGATAGGAGTGGTACTTATTGAGCACCTCCCCTGTCAACCCTGGGATTTGCCGTAGTTTTATTCCCTGCAAATGTTGTATATGTGATCCATTTGTGAAACTTCACCGCTATGTCCAGCAAATATAATCTTGCTACAAAAATCCATTTCCTTTGACTTCTACAGTCTGTCTGCCCCCTCTTCAGTGATGATCCCTGCACCTCAGGGAACAGTGGTGAAGCAATATCAATCAAGCCAGATTAAAAATGTCAAATCTCAAAGGTGAGAAGCACATGGCTCCATTAAAACAGGTAGTTCCTTTTACTTTTAACAGCAGGCCTTTGGCCCACACTAATACCTGTTTATATGTTCACCATAAGACTACTGTTACAACTGAAACAGAGTTCTGTTCCACTGCCCCCTGCTTTGGATGACAAATATATTGCAGATGTTATTGTATAGTAAAGTGGTCTTGATAGTGGTGAGTTTGGAAGGATGTAGGAACAAGAGGCCTGTCTGCTATGGATGGCTGGAAAGACATGAATTACAGAGAAGTATCCCTCAGCATCAAGGCAGACACTTGGATCACTCCCTTGGATACCTGGAACATCTGGTGCCTGGATAACATGCTGTAGGCAGGAGGGATATGGCAGCAGCTATTATCCTGCTCTTAGCCTCAAGAAACTTAGGATGTAATGCTTGAAAAAAACAAACAATAAATGGATCTACCCATAGCAGTATCTGAAAGCTGGGGCCTTTAGAGTTAGAATAATGCTCTCACATTTAACTGTCACCATCATGGCTTTGTATTCTGATCACTCCTTCCCATCCATCAAAGATTTGGATGTTCTTCATGTTTCAGCTTGTCTGTACCCCTGGCCTTCAGCTTCTGATGTCCTCTTCTCCAGCAAGTCCTCCTCAGTTATGTATATATGATCTATTATTGGGTACACTTTGTATCATGGAATCACTTAACTGTGAACCCTGATCACAGACTAGGGTTCAGCTTTGAATTCAGAATATGGATTCTTCTGCCATGGACTTTTCAGCACTAGCTCTATGAGCAGATGAGGTTCATGTTCTGGCATAGCTGAGAAGACAAAATACCATTTTGTGCGCTGGTATTTATATAGTAGGTACTCTATGGAAATCCATTCCTGCTCCACAGGTGTTTGTGGAGTACCTGCTGAATGCTGAACACACTGATGGGCTCAGACATTACAGCCTGTTGGGGACTTAACATCCAGGACCCTTTTCTCTAAAACTACTCTGCTAAGAAGTTGGTCTTTGGGAATTTAATCTACTTCTTTTCTAGCTAATTCTTTCAAGGCACCAGAGATAGGCCTATTATGATTGTACATTTGTTTGATCCCTTTCTGCTAAGAACCATGGGGATGAACAAGCTAAGAAACTGTGCAGCAGACACCTTCTATTTAAGGTAGACCTGACTTTCACTGCTTGGAGCAGTTTTCTGTACTTGAAGCATTGCCCAAAAGTCTTCAAATTCCCTGTGGAACTGAAGGACTTCATCTGCTCCTAGGAGGCCTTTTAAGTGATAAAATAAATCAAATATATCTCTAAAGTTGATCCAGGAAAGCCCAGCAGCCTGGAAAAGACAAGTATATGTGTTTGATCTTTAAAGGAACTGTCCTGAGCATGCTATGTCAGAAATATAAACACACATGTATTTTTGTTTTATCACAATATTGGAATTTGCTGGATAGCAGTAAATTTACAAAGAACAGAAGTGTCAATAACAACAACTTGTCAGATAGTCCTGCTTTAGTTGACAGCCCAGGCCAAGCTAAATACAGATTCTTTTATTCCAATCTTATTTACTTATGTTAGTTCTCAAGTCACATAACATATAGCAAAGATAATGTTACCTATCTATTATCTATCTTCCTATCTATCTCCTAACTTCCTATCTCCCTATCTATCTATCTATCTATCTATCTATCTATCTATCTATCTATCTATCTATCTAATCTATCATCTTTCCATCTACATATCTGTAAATACATGTAGCTTACAGAATAGCTGTAAATGATTAAAGAGGCAAAATGTTCAATGATTTTCAGAGGCCTGTGAAAGTATACTATCTTCCTTACATTTAAGATTGAGTGGGGACTGTTGAACAACTGATAAGAGTCTCTAAACTGATAACAAAAGAAAGCAGGCTAGGGGTGTGTTTTGCACTGCTTGTATAGAGTGAATCTTCAGGGTCAGCACTAAGCTGCAAGGACAAGGGAAAGCAAAGGGTAAGCTTAGGTCCAGATGAACAAACAGGCACAAAGATGGTGACAAGTCCACACAGACAAACAGAACAGGGAGAAGTCTATTTAAATAAATTTCATCAACAGTGGGTTCCAATCCCAGCTGAAGCCCTGGGATAATCCAGAGTTCTGACTATCAATTCTGGGTGATCTGGTGACAGATGGATTTGGAGCCATCACCATTATAACACTGGGCATCTACTTCTTATGGAGTCCAGGTGAGGGAGGGAGTTACACCTATTCCTTGGTAACGTATGTCTGATAAGTTCATGGGCTTGGTTTTCTCATATAATTGTAATACACCCCTATGCTCTCAGTTCACCCTAATAAATTTATAGGATGTCTCTCTTTCTACATCCAGGAATAAATCATTAAACAGTCTATTTTGCATGGATAGAGCCTTAAGACAGTGCCATTTATGTGTCCACACAGGCTCAGCATCATTCTCCAGCCTCAAACATGGAGTAAAAAACTGTTTATAAAGTAAGCCTTTTGGTGAAAGGTAGTTTTACGTAGTATATACTATTTTATACAGAATAGAGTAACTTAAGCACACAGACCTGGACTGTAAGAGTGACTTTCTAGTATCAATAAACCATAGAATCATTTCCCAGGAAGAAAAAAAATGTGCATCTTAATGTCATTCTTTAAAAGAGAATTAGCAATAAAGAAATGGGTCCAACCTAGGCCCTCTGCACATGTATTGTACATTTGGGTCTTCATGTGGGACTCCTAATGCAGGAACAGGAGCTGTCTCTGAATACACTGCCTGCCTTTGCATCCCTTTTCCCTAACTGGGCTGCCTTGTCTAGCCTCAGTGCAAAAGCACATGCCTAGTCCTGCTGCAGCTTCATATGCCAGGACTGGTTGATGTCCCCAGGAGGCCTCCCCTTTCTTGGGAGAAGGAGAGGAGTGGGGAGTGGGGTGCATGGGAGAGATTGAGAGGAGAGGAGGTGGGGAGAAGCTGTGAATGGGATATAAAGTGAATAAATAACTTAATCAAGAGAGGGAGAGAGAGAGAGAGAGAGACTGAGAAAGACAGAAAGAAGAAAGAAAGAAAGGAAGGGAGAAAGAAAGAGAGAGACAAGGAAAGAAAGAAAAAGAAAGAACAAATGAAAGAAAAAAGAAAGAAAGAAAGAAAGAAAGAAAGAGGAAGGAAGGAAGGGAGAAAGAGAGACAAGGAAAGAAAGAAAGAAAAAAGAAAGAACAAATGAAAAAAAGAAAGGGAGAAAGAAAGAAAGAAAGAAAGAAAGAAAGAAAGAAAGAAAGAAAGGAAGGAAGGAAGGAAGGGGTACAAGTTTGACTCTCCTTGTCAGGATGCTTCATCTACCAGAAAAATCTGTTGAAATTTTTAAGCAGGCTGGGTATACCCCTACTCAGGGGCCACAATGCCTACCCATACCTTCAAGTCCAGACTCTTGAATAAGGCTTACAAGGATTCTGAACTCACTATATTGTTTGGGAGGGTCTTGCTCATCACACATAAGCCACAGTAAAAGTTTGCTTGTTTTTCCTTTAGAACAGGTGTGTTTTAGTCTTCAGAGCTTTTCAGCACTCTCTTTCCTGATTGAGACCCATTCTTTTTTTTTAAGTATTTATTTTTACTTATTCTTTACTACTCACTCACTGCCCCCCTTCCTGACGCTCCCTCCCAGAATCCTTCCCCCAACCCCATCCCCTCTCCTCTGAGTGTGGCGGGGGGTGGGGGGAGCTGAGTATCCCTCCACCCTGGCACATTAAGTGTGCAAGCCTAGGTACATCCTCTCCCACTAATACCTAACAAGGCAGCCCAGCTCAAAGAACATATCTCATATACAGGCAACAGCTTTTGGGATAGCCTTCCCCACTCCCACTTTTTCTTGACCCACATGAAAGCTAGGCTGGACATCTGCTACATATGTGCAGGAATCCCCTTTGGGGCCCCAAATCCTTCCTCCCATTCTTCCATGAGTCTCCAAGCTCCCATCCACTGTTTAGCTGTGGGTGTCTGCATCTGTCTGAGTCAGCTGCTGGGTGGAGCCTCTCAGAGAACAGCCGTGTTAGACTCCTGTCTCCAACCATAATGGAGTATTATTAACAGTGTCAGGGATTGGTGCTTGTCCATGGGATGTGTGTCAAGTTGGCCCTTCCCTCAGTCTCTTTTCTATCCCTTGTCCCTGTATTTCTTGTAGACAGCATAAATTTGGGGTGGAAAGTTGTGTGGGTGTGTTGGACCTATTCTTTACAGATCCTCCTGTCTCCTTCCTGCCTGATAGGTGTTATCACCCCCATGTACTTACTCCTTGCCTTAGCTATTCTCCATCATGTCATTCAGTTAACATGTACCATACCTGCAACTACTTTTTAATTTATTCATCTGTATCTGTGTTATTGCTATCTCTCCCTTAAGCCTAAGTTCCTTGGGGGTAAGATGGGGTTGTGACATTTTTGGTTACTGTAAAAGTAAGCAGAGCCTAGAATAGTCCTTGGGACAAGAATGATATTTTTTGTATATATTTTTTTGTAATCAATAAGTTTGAAAAAGTTGAATAGTTCCTCTGTCAAAAGTTTTTCCCAACCAACAGCATTTAATCTATACATAAACGTGGCCTATGGAGCAATTAATCACAAACCTTGCTTACTGTGTACCGCCAATGGCAAGCCAATATGGAATGCTTGCAACTCCTCTAAACATTCATCTTCCTAGGTACCATTCAGACACTCTTTTGGCTCTGGTGATTCTTGGGTGCCGAGCACAACACCAGGCTAGCAGTCTGTACTCATGAACAAGCATGGTGCTGCAAGGTTCCTGGGAGGGCACAAGCTGGTAGGTGCATCCTTTTCTGAATAGTTCTGATTATTAGAAAATTGGGTAAATGAGGCTAAAGAATAATTTTACTAATAACAGAGTCAAGAATTGTTGATATCAGCACAAATGTCTTTCCATTGTGTGCCATAGTTTAAAACACCTGGTTATTAGACAACTGTCTAGTAAGGTTAGGATTTATTTAGCTCCACTGCAACCCTGAAAGGAAATATACTCTATCAAAACATATGTGTGCATTTGTGGCACCCACTGAAGACACAATACATACGGTATTCTCATCCACTGAAGACTAAACCCGGTGACTACTGTATACTAGGCAAGTGCTCTCATACTAAGTTATATTGCCAGCCCTATTTTAAATCTTAGTTTGAGAAAGTGTGCTATTAAGTCCTACAACATAATGTTGAGCTTGGCATTTTTTCCCACCTTAGCCTCCTGAGTAGTTGACATGACAAGCCTTTACAAACCATGCCCAGTGCCGTTCAATTTTTATGCAGGTCCTTCAGACATACTGTACTATGTGTACTGGATGAGTCCCCCTCCCTGACAGTGGCTAATGGAAATATACCTTAAGCAATCATAAAACGCTTAGATTAACATCAGTCAGGATAACTTAAGCACATATAAATTTAAATGACTCTGCTGATTCCCATTACTTAAGCTTGGAAACCTTAGTATATTAAATGAGATCAAGATTCAGGAAAATAAATTTTTTTTTTTGTCCCTAGGATTTTGTAACAGTGCCTAAAAATAGAATCGAAAATGAAAACTATAATACGAGCATGTATGAAGGAATTACTGTCTGTCAAGTTCTTTGTATATGTCATCTTGTTTTATCTTTTTAAAAATCCAAAAGTCTCCTGTGTGAAGACAAAGCACAGGCGAAGATGGCACAGTTAGTGAGGCTGAAGCTGGTTCTCACCACGAGTGTTGACTCAAGAGCCCTTCCTCATTCTTAGCAATTGATCCTACCCTACCACCTCATGAGCTCGCAAGCCACACTCCTTGTCACTTGCACCCGCACATCCCATTGTTTTGATGGAACATCACTAGCATCTTGTTCCAAAAGCTAAAGTACCACCATTGTTTATAGTGTCTTTCTTTTTTTTTCAGAGCATTCATAATGGATTGGAGCTGAGCCCCATGACAGGGCAGCTCTCATTCTTCGGCAGGAGGGTGAAAGGGCTACACAGCTACAGTCAGCCTGAGGGAATTGCGCATTTCTCCATCCATTTATTCACTCACTAGCTCAGTCAATAAACACCTGAGAAATGTGCAATTTATAAAAAGCTGCGAATACAGCAGGACTGAGGCAACCTGACATTTCACATCTGACATGTACATGCTAATCCATTGATAAATGTGAAAGCAAGTGGCAGCCAACAGTAAAAGGAACAAGAATGGTGGTGAATCCTTGCAGATCTCATCCAGGGGCTTCATGGGAACCAGTCCGATGGTGATCTGGGGTAGGGAGCTGAAGAGCAGTGTGAAGCTGAGTGTGGTTCAAGGGGCTTCAGACAAAGGGGAAAAAGCAAGGACACGTCCAGAGCAGAAAAACTACTCCTTTCCTGTGCTTAAAAATAGTGGGCGTGGCTAGAGGGTGGGGAGAAATGACGAAGAGGGTTTTGCCCGCTGTAAGAAAAGCAGGAACGTGGTTCTCTGTACCTTTCTGTAGACTATTCCCAGTCTTTTTCTAGAACAGCCCATCTAAGGTTTCTGCCTACCCTGTCCCTGGATATTATCGTGTGCCCCTTTGTGCAGACAAGAAACACAACCCTCGGGATGAGGAAGTCCATTTTACCTATTGACAAAAAGAAAGTAACTAGCAGATTCAGTCAAATGCTCTGACTCTGACCCTCCATTGCTAATTACTTGGCCAACACTGCCAGAATACATAGAAATCATGGCCAGAGAAGTGACTTATTGGAAGTCACATGGTGATGTGGAGCTGATCAAACCAAAGCAGGTTGTTTCTGGAGCCTGAGTACTAATTACAATCTTTTGCTGCCTACTAGCTAATTGTAGGTGTTAGCTAGATGGACCTCAGATGTTGCATGGGGAAAATAACTGATTTTGCTCAGAGGAGTATGCCTTCTACAAGGTCTGCAAGAAAATGTTGCTGTAATACCTAGGAAAGAGAAATAGTTGGGTTGCAAGCTCTATGACTTTCCTGCCCTGAGGCCAACATGTGAAGGAGATGCATGAGCACAAGCATAGGATGTACACAGCATCGGCTTCTCTCCCTGGGTCTTAGCAAGCTGTGCATACAGCCAATCTGATTATCCTCTTTTCCATAGGAAGAACAGCACCTTGAAAGTCTTCCAACCACTAACTCCTGGACCAGAAAGATAGCTCCAGAGCCATTAGACCAATAGAGCCCAACACTGGGATTGCTTTTCCTCCAAAAGTACATGTTTCCCCCTTTGTAGGACATGAGAACTTCACTCTACAGCAAGGAATGGCTCCCCATGAGAGCCCAGCCTTGGATATAGCAGTGAATTCTGACTTTTCCCTTTGCCAGAGACATTCTATTAGTCTTGCTTGTTTATGGGCTTGGAAAGACTTCCCTTCATGGGCACCTGGCAAGGTAGAAGAGTAAAAAGCAAGCAGAAAGTACAGCATGTGTTTCTGCTGTCTCCTGGCACTCAGAGCCTACCATGCAGGAGGTCCCTGGCATCACTTTGGGGTAGAGGCTGGCATTCTCTTGGCCAGGGGACCAGGAGCCAGTGCCTCTTTTCTGGTGCCATTTCTACCCTGCCCTGCCCCCACCATGTGTTTCTTGTGCTTTTGCAAGCACCAAGCAAAACTGACCTTTTCTAGCAGGAAGCTTCTTCTAGTCATAGATATTACATAGGTATCACATGATAATCCCAGGGTCCCATGTTAAGCCAAGTATCCTTTTAGTCCGTAGTACAGAAAATCTTGATTTTTGCCACCTGACTTTAGATTATTTATTTTTCCATTGCCTGGTGCTATGAAGCTCATTTTGTCTTTCCCTCTGCATGACTAAGTTCTACCTGGACTGAAACACTAAGTCACAAATACTATTTTCTACTGTGAGTTAGACCAACAGCTCCCATCCAGTTCTTAGGCAAGACCAAGCTCATGGACCTTTCTTACTCTCCTGCACAATAGACTGACCATACCCATGGGGAGTTCTGAACTGGGCTGTGGAAGTTCAAGGGCTTCACTTTAAAGCTAGGACTTGAAGTAGGATTTATCCCTTACTTGTTTTTCTTCCCCTTTCACTTCAGATCACTTTCTCTCTAGATAAAAAAGGATTAAGAATGTGGAAGAGGTATACTGCCTGGGCCAAGACTGTTCCATGTCCTGTCCCCTTTCCTTTCCAGCCTTCTAAGTCCACCTGTTCTTTCTTCAAATTTTCCCTTAAGAGGCTGAGCCTACTGTCCTTTGCCAGAGCGAAAAGCAGGGAGTTCCTACTTAATAGATATTATAGACAATTAAAATAACAGGAAATTCTCCCTTGTGATTCCCAAAACACACATTTAACTTCAAACTCTGTTGAACCACCTAATTTTGAGTCAAGAGAATCCTCCATCCTTTTGCAATCTGTACATTAGGATTTCAGCTAATTAGAAACCAATAGAGTTAGGTCAGTTCATCCTATTCCTCCATGGCTGATCCAAGAGAATATAGCAGATCCTTAACTGCCTATGGTCTGCTAGAGTTTGCTCCAAATCAGAAGTTGACACTTAGGATAACAAAATAGCCAAGTAAGTCATTTCACCATATCTTACCACAGACAGAGCTTGGGGGTCATTTTATGCAGTTGCTCTGTTTAAGGCTGGACCAAATCAGAAGTTCAAATGACACTTAGAACAATAAATTTATTGTTTCTTGTCAGTGTAGTAAGCCAGCCAAGTGCAGAAGGATGATTCTACCAAGTTTCACCTGAGACTTCTTCGGGAACCAGCAACCATCTATCTATGAAGAATGGAACAACCAAAAGTAGATCAAAGAAACAATCTAAAGTTGAAATGAGCAAATAAGTGAGTTTGTTGGTATTTACTTAAAGAAGTCGGGGTCACTCAAAAGCAGTTGTATCACTAAAATGCTCACCTTAGCATGGGTAATAACATCTTATGAAAGCTACAACCCTCAAGCTCTTTTACGTTATGTGAAGATGGCTGAACATGTCAGAGTCTACTCAACTTGCAGCTTTTTGCTGCTTTTATAACCATAGGTAAATCCCTGTGCATCTTATTAGTTTCAGGTACTTCTTGAGACTTGTGAGGTGTTTGCTTTTGAGACTCATTAGTCTCTGCCCTCCATTCATGGTGGGGGCTTGGAGCAACACTTCAACTTAGAACTTTCTGACCAACAAACAGGCTCCCTGCAGTATGAAATGTTTCAACTCTAGAAAACTGCTTCACAATAACAAGTCATCATTTTGTGTGTGTGTTGAGAAGTGTGTATGCTTGTTTGAATTCCCAGGGGGTAGACATGATACTGAAGGTTCAGCTTCAAGGCAATCTTAGCCCCTGAATTATATAATAATGGCCATAGTTTTAAGTCACACTAGAATGCGTCTGGAAATTTATATAAAAAACTGAATAAAATAGACTGGTAAATTATAAATTGGCAGAAGTTACTTGAAAATCAATTGTAGGGTATGGTTTAACATCTGGGATTTGTAAATCCTTCCAAATTGGCAAAAACTCAACTCAGTTAAAAGCATTGAAAAACATTCAATAGATACTTTTTCAAAGAAGATACAAAAGTAGCCAAGAGATGCACAAAAGGAAGCTGATCATCATTAGTCATTAGGCAGGTGCAAATCAAAATTACAATGAGATGACCCTTTACATATTGGTGGCTGAATAAGATAGCCACCCAATATGAAGTGCTAGAAGGATTAAGCTAGGGTAGCCATTGTGTAGACCAGTGTGGTGGTTCCTCAAAGAGCCATATCCAGGGACCTGGGGAGATTGCATATGCACATGTACACACAAAGTCTAGATATAACATTGCTATATGACCTAGAAATCCTATTCCTAAATTTGTTTCTGAGATAGCTGGAAGCTAGGATTTGAACACTGATACTCCCATGTACTGATGTTCATTGGAGCATTGCTATGCCAAAAGGTAGAAACAAATATAATGTAAAAATAAATAAATGTAACAGATGTTAACTAAAAGATGAATATATACAAACTGTTGTATGCAGCATACAGTGGCCTATGAATAGAAGAAAAGGTATAGGATTCTGAGCCATGGTATAATATAGATGACACTGTATGAAGTAAACTAGACATCATGATTCCATTTATATAAAGAAAATAAAATTCAGAGAGAGTGTGTAATCCAGGCTTCTAACTTCTGAAAGGTGTGGGAAATGTACAGATATTATATGACAGATACAGAGATCCTTCTGAAGTGATGAGAAAATTTGGAAATGGTACAGATATTCCAAAAATCACTGACCTGTCTACCTAACAGTTACCAAAAAAGCAAGTTTCATTAAATATATTCTACAATAAAAAAAATCATGAAAAAAAACCATAAAAATAATAAAGCTGAATAAATAGTTATTTTTTTCTCTAGGGTTTAACTAAATATCAGTGTCAGAACTCCATGACTACACTTTCAACTTTCAGACCAGGGCTTAATCCATCCTAACTGTCACATGATATTTCAAGTTATAGGATTCTTCTGTCTTTCAGTTCTGGGTTTTGCAGAATGTCTCCTAAATATGGCTGAACTCGCCCTTGAGGGTAGGTCTCAGACATCAGGGTCTAGTTTGGAACTCAGAATTACTGGATTCAACGCAAATTGCCTCAGGCAACTGATATTCAAGACTAGCCTTGGTACCTTGGAGTTTTTTTTTCTTTTTTAAGGTTTTATTGCATTATGAGGGAAAAAGTTACATGACTTCAATTTATCTGAATTTGTTAACATTTAAAAACATATTTTAAGTAAATAGAATTGTACCACATTCTTGTTTCCTTTTTGTACTCCAATTCCTCCCAGAGACTCCAGAGACTTCAATGCCTACAATTATCTTTTTTGTCATATTCTTTAAAATTTATAAATTATTATAACAATAAAAATGAGTATTATATGGTTGCTTGATATAAAACAACAATCAACTTAACAGTCTTATATAGATGCTTGCCTACAGCAATACTGAAAATACCTATGTTTTTCTCAATATAAATTTTAAATATTTCCAAACATATTAACTTTATATTTCAAAATAAGACATCACTACTAGTATTTTCTTAAATGAACATAAATATATAAAGTCTTTTTGTTTGTTTTGTATTTAGTAGAGTTTAAAATCTTGGCTCTTACTGTGGTACAAGTCCAAAATAGGAACAATTTTTAGACATTGGATTTCATTGTAATAAGGCTGTACTTCAATGATCTTCACATAACCAAATGATTTTATCTCCATTGTAGCTAAGCTGAGAGTTGACAGTTCTGCTGCACCAAGGAATGAATTGTAAGCATGATTTTTGGTTACAGACTTCCTGCTATGGTCAAAGCTATTTGACTTGAGTGAGTGACTTTATTCTCAGCCCACAGAGAACATGTTACATTCATTTAAGAAATGGTGTGTGTATTAAGATGGTCTATCCATAAAGTTTTTCACCAACTGTTTCAATGAACAATGGTTCTGCTTGGAGGATGGCACAGACATTAGGTGAGGGTAAGAATCTGGTTCATTGGCTGTGATCATTTGGAAAAGCATTTATCTCAGAGAAAGAGTAACTTATAAAGTCCTCTTCTTCAAACTTGCTACAAGATTTACAAACATCAAGCAAAGCATTCAGTCTCACTCTTTGTTGTTCTTTACAAGACCCCTCCCAATTTGTCTAAGTTTCTTTTGGGTATATAAATACTTTTGAAATATGTAAGCTGTTCTGAAAATCATAGTGTAAACACATGAAATAAACAATACTACTAATAGAGAGGATGAGATAGAAGAAGCAAAATTTCAAGACCATTATGTTGTACGTAGCAAGACACTGTCAGAAACAAACAAGCTGAAGGTGTATATGAATTGTACAATATTGGACCTATTTCTCCAATTACCAAATTAGAGAGACCATTGGATGACAATCAACAAATTTCTAATTCCTTATATTTTTGGATTTCAATCGATTAGGATATGTTGGAAATATTAATTTTCATATTAAGATATTAAGAAAAGTATTTGTTACTTCCTATTGTTTTTGTTGTAAGAGGGTGGAATTAGGTTTTTGTGGATTTGTTGAAAGATTACTTTCTTGCTTCTTCTAGGGTGTAGTTTTGCTCCTTATGTTGATGTTTTCCATCTATTATTATCCTTTGTAAGGCTGAATTTGTGGAAAGATACTGTATAAATTTTATTTTGTCATAGAATATCTTGTTTTCTCCATCTATGGTAATTGAGAGGTTTGCTGGGTATAGTAGCCTGGGCTGACATTTGTGTTCTTGTATGGTCTGTATGACATCTGTCCAGGATCTTCTAGCTTTCATAGTCTCTGGTGAGAAGTCTGGTGTAATTCTGATAGGCCTGCCCTTGTTACTTGACCTTTTACCCTTACTTCTTTTAAAATTCTTTCTTTGTTTAGTGCATTTGGTGTTTTTATTATTATGTGATGGGAGGAATTTCTTTTCTGGTGCAGTCTATTTGGAGTTCTGTAGGCTTCTTATATGTTCATGGGCATCTCTTTCTTTAGGTTAGGGAAGTTTTCTTCTATAATTTTGTTGAAGATATTTACTGGCCAATTACCTTGGGTGTCTTCACTCTCTTCTGTACCTATTATCCTTAGGTTTGGTCTTCTCATTGCATCCTGGATTTCCTAGATATTCTGGGTTAGGAGCTTTTTGCTTTTTCCATTTTCTTTGAGTGTTGTGTCAATGTTTTCTAAGGTGTCTTCTGGCCCTGAGATTCTCTCTTCTATCTCTTGCAATCTGTTGGTGATACTTGCATCTATGGCTCCTGATTTCTTTCCTAGGTTTTCTATCTCCAGGGTTGTCTCTCTTTCTGATTTCTTTATTGTTTCTATTTTTAGATTCTGGATGGTTTTACTCATTTCCTTCACCTGTTTGATTGTGTTTTCCTTTTGTTCTTTAAGGGATTTTTGTGTTTCCTCTTGAAGGGCTTCTAGTTGTTTACCTGTGTTCTCCTGTATTTCTTTGAGGGTGCTATTTATGTCTTTCTTAAAGTCCTGTATCATCATCATGAGAAGTGATTTTATGTCTGAATCTTGCTTTTCCAGTGTGATGGTGTGTCCAGGACTTGCTATGGTGGGAGTATTGGGTTCTGATGATACCAAGTAACCTTGGTTTGTGTTGCTTATACTCTTACACTTGCCCTACATCATCTGGTTATCTCTAGTGCCGCCTTCCCCTGCTAAATCTGACTGGAGCCTGTCCTTCCTGTGATCTGGGTTGTGTCAGAACTTCTCAGAGTCAAGCTGTCTCTGTGATCCTGTGATCCTGTGCTTGTTAGAGCACCTGGGAGTGGAGCTACCTCTGCATGTTGAGGGACTGGCTGTGGAGCTTACCCCCAAGGTCTGCTCAGGGCACCAGCCCAGACAGACTGGAAGGATCCTGAGCCACTGGGGTGGCGGAGTTCCTGTGTGCCTTGTCCTGTTGGTCCCAGTTACTCCCGGTGTTGGGACAGATGTTGTGTCTTCCTCACCTCTGATCCTGGGTGTGTTAGAGCACCTGGAAGTGGAGCTTCCTCTGGGTGTTGTGGGACTGGCTTGGTACCTTGGAATTGTTATCAGAGACCAGAGGCACTTTCAACAGAGGGGCGTTCCCTTTCAATCCAAGGTCAATCAAGGCTATCCAAGAAGCAAGGACAGTATTCCCCTGTAGCCATACAACCAGAAAAAGAGCCACCCTGGGGGTTCTCTGCAAGGATGACAACTAGATGATCCCAGACACAGCAAGCAAAAAGGCAGCTCGAACCAGTGGGCCTGGGATCCAGGCAGGCAGCAGGTCACATTTGGGACAGCAGTCAGTCCTGCCAAGGGTTCATGCCCAGCTCAACATGTCTACTAGCAACATATTCGGAGGAGGTCTTGTCAGCTCCTTCTGTGGTGGGACATGATCAAGAGGGTCATAGAGGACCCCAGTAAGTCCGACCCAGGGGACTATAGTCTGCTATGCTGTAACAAGTGCTAGAGTCCAGGAAAGATGGTAGAGATCATCTCCAATACCAGAATCAGGTCTGATGAGGCTACTGCATGGCCGGGCTGCTCCAGACTTGTGTTCTCTGCTGCTTCTTTGGAGACCTAGCTAATGAATCTGCTCTCCTTTCTGACCATGCAAGGCTTGCTCCTGCATTCATAAAAGCTTTATTATCTCAGCATTTGGGGAATCGGTATGTTTCCAGATCAGCCTGAGGAACCTGGCAGCCCCAGCAAATGAGTCGCAGATTCTTCAGGCCATTACAAAACAGTTTGCTCCACCCTCATTTGCTTTGGCAGCTGAGATCTTGATGCACCTTGCAGCCTGCTACCCATTAATACTGCTAAGGAGGATTTGCAAAGTATTTAAAATCAGCTCTCTTTCTCTGGCTCATCCCCTGTGGTGCTGGCCAGTTTCTGGGATGAGGTTGGATCAATAAACATGTTTTTTTCTGTCTGTTGAGACTTTGTGTCTTCCAATTAGAAGAGAGGAACAAAACACGTTGCTTTATTATATAGAGACAGCAGTCAATTCTGGCTCGGAACGGAGTAGGAAATGCTGCTTTTTCAGATGTTTGTGTAACACAAACAACAAAGCATCACTTGGAAAGCAACAGGATTTTTCTTAGTTGAACTACATACAAATAGGCTCTTCCAGGGTTGAAAGAAAGGCAGAAGAGAGCAGGAAGGAAAGTCCTCAGGGACTCTCTCAGGCCTGGGTGTGTGGAATCCAGCACCAACCTGCAGCATGCAGACCTGCCAGCCAATATCCTAACTGGATGTTATGAAAGCCCTTCTTGGCCCAGGTGAGTTATGAAATCCCCACTCGTTCTGAATCCTTTGCCTGTGGGAGGCCAGGCACTAAGATGCAAACACAACAACCAAGCTGCTACCCACAGGCCTCTCCACTGCACAATGAAGAAGTAGAGCTTGTGGACTCTCCACATACTAGAACACCAAACTCAGGCCTTCTTGCTCCTACAAGGCAATCTTTTTGGACTCTTGGACTAAAAACTTTTCAGATAGTATCTTGATCTAAGGCTAGAGGTTCATTTTAAACATCAGTGCATTGCTGGGGGAAAGAGAGGGATGGGGGGAAAGAGAAAGGCAGAAAGTAGGAGGGATAGAGAAAGAGAATGGAGAATAGGAACCTGAGAATCCGGTTTTACTCAGAGCCCTGCACATTTTCAACTAATTATTTGCCCCATCTTATGGATGGGAAAGAACTGAAAACTAAAGCCTCTTGAGGATTTCCTCCCAACAAGTCTGCAATGTGAAGGTCAAATAAGACAAGTAGGCTCAGCCAGGCAGTGGTGGCGCACGCCTTTAATCCCAGCACTTGGGAGGCAGAAGCAGGCAGATTTCTGAGTTCGAGGCCAACCTGGTATACAGAATGACAGAATGAGTTCCAGGACAGCCAGGGCTTCATAGATAAACCTTGTCTCAGAAAGAGAGAGAAAGAGAGAGAGAGAGAGAGAGAGAGAGAGAAGTAGGGTCAGACTTTTTCACATTACCTAAGTAAAACTAGGCCACCTAGATCTGGAAGCTATTGTCAGCACAAAACACATAGGTGCCTGTTTGTGTGTGCCACCCCCACATGCACACAGAGACAGACAGACAAACAGATAAGCAGGCACAGAGAAAAAGGAGGGGAAGGATTTCATCTGAGTGAGAGAGAGATACATACACACATGGAGGGTGAAAGAGAGAGTGTGGGTTTAATCTTGAATACTGAAAAAGAGTCTATGGAGGACACTGCATACACTTTACTGAATGTCTCATTAAAGATGACACCACAGAGCCTGGCCACCATCTTCCCTCTGGGTTTCCTAGACACAGCTCTCTTTTTCTCGTTTCTTCCATCATGGTTCATCTTCTCAGCTCCCAGCAGTTCAGCCAGAGCTTATCAGGCCCCTTTACATTCCTCTTCCTCAAGCCTCTGCCACCAGCTTCCCACACAGTTTTCTCCAAAGTAGAACAATCACACACTTACTTGTGTGAAGGAACTGAGTTTCCCTTCTCCAAAGCTTTTCAGTATAACTTTTCTCCCCATTGATATGATATGTACAACAAAGAGCCAGCAGCTAGGCTGGGGTAGTTAGTACAGTATTTCCCCATTCTCCCTGCTGTGGGCAGCTGACAGAATAAAATGGAGACAATACAGGAAAGGGCCTGGCACAGTGCCTGATGCAGAGAGAATGAAAACTGTAGGCTTAGATTTTTAAAATGTATTTTTAATAATGGTTCTCAAAGACTTCAACTTCCCTTCTACCTCGCCTTCAAAGGTAGGGGAGAAAAGATGATAAACTGTGCAAGGGGATGTGGACCTGTTTAAGACTAGTTCTTTAGGGCAATGCCAATCTCTGTTGTCAGGGTACCAAACATGAATGAATCATCAGCAGTTGTACGATCTAGTAGAAACCGCCAGGCTTCCACCAAATCATCACAAGTCAGCAGAAGCAACCAGGACAAGCTGGGATGTCAAGAGAAGTTCTCTGCTGTGCCTCCCTCAATGAAGGGAAGATCAGCAAAGACTTGAGTCCAATGAAGCATTGCAAAGCTAGCTATGCAAGTGTACAGTCACTGTCTGTTGAGTCCTATTTATAGCCTCTCCAAACATCACCTGTCTTCCCATGTGAGTTGGCTGCAGCAAAACACCATGTGGGCCTGCTTCACATGACAGTACTAGAAACTTACACTTAAAAAATGGCATAAAAAGGTGGGGAAGAGAGTGATTAGCTCACACAAATTATCACCCCATCTTAGTGAAACATCCTCCCTTCAGATCTGTGTCCCATTTGCCAAATGTATGGACCTTGGAAACACATTGTATTCTCAAGGCCAGGAAGCATTAACTGAAAGTCTCTGGACACCAGAGAAGAGAGGTCACAAAACGAGCGTAGACAAGTCTCTTCCTCAACACCACTGGAAAGCTGTGATAATAGTGTGCTTTCTGACAGAGGGGAGAGGGAATCTACATGAAATCAACTACTTTTCAAACAGGAGAGCTGCCTAAAGGCACATGTTCCTGAGAGGCTGCAAGGGTTTCCCAAGAAGAAGCAAGGGTATAAAACCCAGCAGCGTCCTTACAGCAGATGGAGAAGTCCCTTTAGGATAGCTGGCTGCTTACTGGCAGACACCCCTTTCCAAGGCGGACTTCCACTTTGTGTCAGCCTAGATGCTGAACTCCATTATGAGAGAAATAGGCTCGCCCATGGATGCCCACTGTGGTTTCTTTGCTCATCTCAGACTGAACGGAAAACTCACAATTTCAGTGACTCTAGAAAGCTGGCCTCCAGAAGGGGCTGGAGAACATGACTATATTATGCTCACTGAGGATGCCTGCTGGCCTGCTCAGCTGGAGAGCTTTTGTCCTGGATGACAATAGAACTAAAGGGTTCCAAGCCTGGGATCGTGATAAGAAGATGGAGGTGCTCTTGGCCTTCAAGTGTAAACTCTTGTTTCCATCTCCCCAGGATTCTAGAAATAAGTCTTCCTTTTACTTAGAAGACTTCATAAAAGCCCTCATCCATTGTTTGCTTCCAGGGCCAGGCAGAGTCAAATCCTATGTCCCTGCTCCCAAAGGACTGTGCGGCTGATGAGGAAGTCAGGCATGTAGACAGGGAGTAGATATAGTAACCATGCAGCAGCCATGCAGCAGCCAAGACTGTCATTCTGTGCAAGGATCCAGAATAGGTACTACCTCTTCCCTCTGAACACCAGGGAAGGGGGTGACTGAGGCCTCCTTGCCTGAGACTAGATGGCAGGACTGAGCTGAGATCAAACACAAAGAGGGTTGCGAGTCAGAGCAGCACACATAGCTGGGGAGCATGTCATGCCATGTAGCTTTTTCTTAAGGATGATTTGACAACAGTTTAATAATCATGGTGATCATGATGTAAGTCATGGAACAGTGTCTAGAAATTGATTAATAGGGATGGCTCTGTCTTCTTTAAGACTGAGGTACACATTTACTCATGTACAAAAGAGGTTTTTTAATGTTTTAAATACAAGAAAATAAATAGGCTACTAACTACATGTATCGTAAGATCCAACCGTGTGGAGAGGTGTAGAGATGCCCATGCGTTGTCTAGACAGAGCAAGTCAGAGCTTATGTGATACAGATTCTCCGACAGTTTCTAGCTCTAGAAAAAAATTCAGATGATTCTTCCCTTCCCTTCCTTCCTTCCTCCCTCCCTTCCTTCCTTCCTTCCTTTTCTTTTTCCAGTTTTAATTACTATAAAATACATATAACATAAAATTTACCATGCTTGCCATTTTAGGCACTTGGTTTGGCAGTAATTGTTGTATCCACACTAGTGAACACATAATCCCCAGAACCATTTCATCTTGAAACACTGAAACTGTCAGTACCCCTCAGTCCTGATCCCTCCCACCCCCTACCCCCCAGGCTCCAGTGGCCACCTGTCTGTGAATTTGCCCAGGATGTGTTCCTCACACACCTGGAATCAGGTAGTGTGTCTTTTGTAACTGGTTTAGAATAATGTCTTCCAGGAAGCAACATGTGTTACAACTTCCTTCTCTCCTGTGTGTGTTTCTGTGTGTGTGTGTGTGTCTCTGTGTGTATGTGGGGGTATGTATGTGTGTATGTGTGTATGTTTCTGTGTCTGTGCACGAGTGCACGTGCACACACACACACACACACACACACACACACACACACGAGTATGCATGTGAAGGGTAAAGGAAATCCGTGGACAACTGTGGGTTTTAGCCTCAAATACAACCTACCATGATTTTGAGGCAGGCTTTCCCACTGGTGTGGAATTTGGCAAATAGGGCCAGGCCGCTTGACCAGTGTCTTGATTAGGGTTTCTATTGCTGTGACCAAAAAGCAAGATGGGGAGGAAAGGGCTTATTTGACTTACACTTCCACACCACTGTTCATCACTGAGGGAAGTTAGGACAAGAACTCAAACAGGATAGGAACCTGGAGCCATGAAAGGAACCGAGGCCACGGAAGAGTGCTGCTTACTAGCTTGCTCCCCACGGCTTGCTCAGCCTGCTTTCTTATAGAACCTAGGGCCACTAGCCCAGGGATGGCCCCACCCATCAAAGGCTAGGCTCTCCTGAATTGATCACCAGTTGAGAAAATGCCTTACAGATGAATTTCGTGGAGGCATTTCCCCAGTTGAGGCCCCTTCCTCTCCCAGGACTCTTGCTTGGGTCATGCTGACACAAAACCAGCCAGTACAGCCAGAAAGCCCCCAGTAAGCAGCACCTGTTTCCCTCAATACCCACACCCCCCTGATTGCTGAGATTATATGCAATTCATAGTGAGCTTTATAAAGCTCAGTATATGGGTCAGGCCCAAGTCAGAGCTAGCTAATAGATCAGGACGATGACTGGCTGCTGTATAACTACAGAGATTTAGGACAGACCTGTCTGCTCTGGAAACTGTCCTGATGGCTCACCTCTTGCTTCATTCTTCCATCTCCTCCTTGAATTAACCCTTTTTCCTTCCTTCCTTCCTTCCTTCCCTTTCTTTTGCTTCTTTCTTTCTTTCTTTCTTTCTTTCTTTCTTTCTTTCTCTTTCTTCTTTCTTTCTCTCTTTTTTCTTTTTCTTTTTCATTTTATTCTTTTTTACTGCTGCTAAGTCTCATGGACCCCACATCCTTAGCTTTCTTGGCTGGGTCAGTTCTGCCCCTATTATAAATGTTCCCAAAACACAGCAAACCTGGCTTCCCAACATCTAAGTTTTTTAATTGTCCCTTGGTCTCTACCTTCACTACCTGGCTGCATTTGGCATAGAATAAACACTCAGAGGATAGGTTTACAAATGGATAAATGATGTCTTAGGGAATTAAAATTGATCCTAATTCTCTAAGTGGAGCCTGGACACTCAGTGCTGATCCACAGCCTGCTTCGTGGTTTGCTCTGTCTGTCTATCCCAGCACCCCCACTTCACACTCTTAGCCCTGGCATCCTCTCAGGCCTTCAGTCTGGCAGGTGGGGCCTGAAGAGAAGGTGGGCAAATTAAACACAAGCCCTGCAAGGGCATAAAGACAAGCTCACCTGAAATTACACTACTGATTCTAGGGGCTCAGCAAGCATGTGGCATTTGGAGGAATCTCACCTCTGAGCTGTCAGAATGTATTTAAACAGCCAAGATGTATCCCAACAGGGACAAATGCAAGCAGCCAATGAACACAGGGAGCTCCCTGGCCAGGGTTCTCATTTCTCAGGGGAATATCCAAGAATTTCTGCCTATGGGTGGGTTCTTGATTTTTAAATTTCTAAAACCTGAACTAGGGTTTTAGCTGAAGGTCCAGCAGGCATTCCCAGGAAGTCTTCTCAAGAATGTCTCCTTAGCTCATCTGCCTCGTGATTCCATCTGCTTTGGCAGATGAGCATACTTAGTTTGTTTTTAGTTTATCATAAAGTTATTTATGAGTTTATTTCCATGTGACCGCCCTACATCTGGGGACTTAATGTATGCTTTAGTGTGTAAAAGAAGATAGTACTATTGATGATTTTAATATTCTTAACATGTAAAAGTTACTAAAGGAGGGGGCATCTTTAAACTTTTGTATGTGACGTTGAAATTAAAACAGCCAGAAGCTATTTCCTTCAACTCACTAAAATAAAAGATTAAGGAGATCCTGTGCAGCAGGGTCTTCCGGTTCGGATCCCACATTAGGCACAAACCATACCCAAACACATGTTTTCACAGGACCTCCTTTATTAAGCTAGGAAGAAAGTAGCTGTTTTCTGACTCAGACAGAAAAGTAGCCAGTGATAACCTTGCAGGTATAACATTTAAGAAGAGAGAGCGGGGAGGTCTGTGTTAGAATGGTTTAGGATGAAGTGGTATATTTTGATTGGGCATGTTAATTGAACCAAGGAGAGCTTTAGACTGTTGGACTTCAATACTATGATAGCTAGTCCTTGGTAGTCAGCCTAAGGAAGAGGAAATGGCCAAATAGGAAGGAAAAAGATGTTGGTGGCTAGCTTTAGGAATGTAGGAGAGTGTGGGGACAGAGAAGAGTCATGTTGGCCACACTCAAGAGAGCTATATTTGAGAATTTGACAATATCCAACACACTTGTCTGTTGGGTGCTCAGACTTACCACTAGATAATATATAGTATTGTCATACTGTCTTCATAGATGAGGAAACTTGCCCAGGCCTATTCAGCCTGTAATCATCAAAGCAATATTTAAAATGGAAATCTCAAAGGTCAGATTCTTATCATCTTCTAGTCCTCTCAACCAACTAGCATCTCTTTGGAATACATCACTGTTGAGTGCTTGCATGGCTTGGGTTTCTCACTGAGGGTGGGAAGGGAATGAGAAAAGGCTAGACAGACACATGGACACAGATAAACTGGGGTCAGGTGGGCTGTGTACTCGCTGCTGCTGGAGTGTTACAAACCAACTCAGGACCTGGAGGTCAGTTTGTTTATTATACAGCAAGGGGTGGGGAGGAGGGAGTTAGCTGGTCTCCTTGGGAGGTCTCTATAACTGAGCAGGCTCAGGCTGTAAGCAGCTGAGAAAGTTGCAGTTGCTAGTTTTTTGCACACACTGGTCAGTAACCATGTCTTCTTGCACACACTGCCAACACCAGCACTTGGACCAAGAAGAAGGCTTTGCCCTCCAAGCCTCACCCCAGCGGGAAGGTTTTGCCATACCCATGGATTCCTTGACATGGCTGTGCCTGTGTCACACAATACACAGTCACTCAGCTCTTCCTTTGCTCTTTATACAACCAGTACAGGCTTCCTAGCTTCTGACAAATCAGCCTTCTTCCTCCTCTCTAGTTCCTTCCTAGTGTTCTGTGCTCAGATTCCCACTAACATCTATCTCTGCACTAATCACTGGGCATTGTATTGATCTCTCTGCTGCTTGGTAGCTCTCCCCTATCTTGCACCTCCACCTCAAACACTGTTCAATGGGTAAGTTCCTTGAGAGAAGTTCCTGGGGTTACCAAAGTTGAGCTTCCCTCACATGTGTGCATGTGTGTGTGTGCGCGCGCGCGTGCGTGTGTGTGTTCTAGAAAATCTACACAGCAAATAAAACATACACCCCTAGAGACAGAAGAACTCATCTCAATTTATGCACTAATGTTTTAGAAAGTTCTGGAAAATCACCTCCTGCCCCCCCAACAATTTCTTAGCCCTTTTATAGGTCAGGTAACAGTGTGGATACCTGTGGATGGTCTCCAAATCCCAATTCTACCGAAAGAATTTTTTATTATAGTTATGAGTGCTCACAGGGACAGAAACTGCAGGAACAAAGGTTTGGAAGTAGGTGTTTTGAAGGTAGCAATATACAAAGCATATAAGCATTTGCAGGTATCAATTTTTTTTTTTTTAAAAAAAAAACCCTTCCTTAGCAAATAGGATTTAAAGTATGACCTTTGTCCAGGTAGCTGGTAAACACTCCTTAGGGCAGTTTTTGTTTTGTTTTGTTTTGTTTTTGACAATTGTGTTTTCAAGTTACCAGGTAGGGACTTTAACAAGCAGGCAGATGTCAGCATGCTTAAGTAAAACTTAATTCATTTCACTCCAACACTAGCAGGCCTGTGGGTTTTCAGTGAGCATGGCATTCTGGAGTAGCACATTGGACTATGGCTAGTTAGAGGTCAGATCTCAGTAGAAGGACTCTGACTTTCAGGATATATGCATTTAAAATTGTTGTGATAGTTGAATATCACAAGATGTATTTTCCCTGTGTTCCCAGCTCCTAAGAAAGAACTCCTAAATCCTTGTGGATAGAACTGGTAGGAGACTTTTCTGTCTTACTATTTCATGTTTGTGCTTCCTGAAATGGAATTCCTAAAATTTTTGGAGTATCCCAACTGTCCACTAGTATCTGACAGGGAGCTCGTGAGTCCCTAGAAATTCCCTCTGTGGTAAGAATACCTTTGGTTTCATGAAGCAACTCTCCATGTATTGCGCCAGGAAGTGTTTGTGAACCCTAAAAGACCACCAAAGCGTCAACTCCAATGCAATCAATCACCTTAAGGTCTTTATTTACAAACTTGAGCTCAGACCACACCACCATCTCTGACACAGCAGAATGAGTGTAGCTCTAAGTCCAATCTCAGGTGAGCATCTATAGAGGCAAGCAAACAAGCAGGGTGTGGGAGTTTCTAGCCTGGCACACATTTGATGGGGGGGAGTTATAGAATTTTATTGTCCTTTAATATAATTGGCTGGTGCTGGGAGCCAAACCATAAATTTAACTTCTGCTTTTTTCCTGGTTGTGGTTGCTAAGAAGTGAAGTACCAGGGGCAGGCTTGTAACCTGGAGGTATAGATTTGTTAGGGAGTAACCTGGAAATTGGTGCTAGGTTCTGGCTTGTTAGTTAACTCGAGTTCAACATTAGGTCACTAAGTTCTCTAAGATCGAGTCTGAACCCAAGAGCCCTGGTCTCTCAGATGACCTCTTGCATAGTCTGGGGTAAGGGACTATAAGTTAGTCCACTTTCTATTATCATGATAAAATACCAGAGAAGGACAACTAGAAAGAAAAGATGTTGATTTTGGCCCACACTTTAGTCCAGGGCTCTTTGGAGAAACATCCCAGTGACAGAAACATATAGGAGAAGTATCTGCACATTTCATGCAACCAGAAGGCTAAAGAAGAGAGGGTCAATCTTGGATCACAACATACCTTCAAAAGCATCTTTCCAGAAACCTGCTTCCCTAAAGTAGTCTGTACCTCCTAACAGCCTACTCAACAAGCACTCATTGTTGGCTTAAACCAGTGATGAGGTCAGCACTTAATGATCCCAGCACTTCTCAAGATTATTACCAGCAACCCATGGGAAGCCAGGCCCTCAACCCAGGAGCCTTTGGGGACATTCATATCCAAGCCACACTAGGCTAGTTGCCCGGGAAATTAACCGTGATAGAAAGTTTGAAACTTTCTGTCCCTTCCCTCTAGGCAGATGAAAAAGACCAAAGGTTAAGTTGATCACCAATGACCAAATAGTTAATGAACCTCACAAAGCACTTGTTAAAAACAAACTAAATAAACTAAAGGACAAAATGTATGAGATGGTGTCTGGATGGAAAGGTAGCAGGGAGGCAGAGAGCCTTCTTACAGCAGTTCTACATATCTTATCTGGCTATTCATCTGTTTTCTTTGCTTATTGTAACAGTGAATTTACCAAGTGTGTTTTCCGGAGTTCAGAGAGACATTCCAGCAGATGAATGGAAGCAAAGGAAGGCATTACTGGAAGCCTCCATTTATAGTTGGTCAGCAGCAATCAAGAAGCACAGATGATGACTTAGTACTGAATTGGAGGGGTAGTCCCAAGCAACTGAGATCAACATATCTTAGAGGCAGGGTCCATGTCCAGGGTTAGTTAGGTAGCATAAACTCAACTCTGTCTCCATCTCCATCTCCATTTCAGTCTCCATTTCTCCTTCTCCCTCCTGCCCCTCTCCTTTTTCTTTGTTTTCTGTTAGGGTTTTATTTATTTTTTCTTGTCTTCCCTGTCTTTTGCTTGTTCTTTGTGATTTTTTTGTGTGTGTGTTTTAAGGTTTTTTTTTCTTCCCTTGTTTTTGTTTTGGAAGAGAGAGATACAAAGTACATAAAGTTGTGTGGCAAATGGAGGTGGGAAGAATCTGGGAGAAGTTGGAGAGAGGAAAAATAATCAAAATATATAAAAAAAATTTTTTCTTTAAAATTAAAAAAAAAAAAAAATGGGATCAGTGTCCAGCACAGAAGTCAGTCCCAAAGAAGGAAGATTATTGGTTCCTGCTCCTAGGTTGGGTCCAGAAACTCTATAAAGAGAAAGAAGCCACATGAAAGAAGTGACAACTTGTCATAGCCAGAAAAGAGTGACTGTTAATGAGCAATATCTGCCTCTATGGGGAGGGCACAGCTCTACAAGGAGCCCAGTGGTCAGTGGAACGAGGAATAGGAAAAGTCACTGCTGGAGTGTCTCGGAGTGTCTCATGCACTTCAGCCCAGGCATTCTGCTGTGATTTCTTGGAAACTGGAGTTACATGCTAGAAGTCTGCATTTAATTCAGGGACTGGCCATGTGTACAATACTGGTTCCATGCAAGTATAGTTGAGCTAAATTCCCACTAACCAGAAATTCTGTGTGATGTTAATGTTACAGAATAGTTGCTCATGCATCTTATGTATGGCAATGCTGGTGTAAACAGATCTATTGTGTTACTAAGCACCTAAAAGACATAGCACATAAGGATTATATGAAGCACATAATACTTGATAATGGAAAATTATCACAGGTATTTATTATATGACACTATACTGCATTATATTATAGTGGTCCTAATATTCATATTTTTAAACCATACTATATGTATAATGGCACATACCTACAGTTCCAGCACTTGGGAAGCTGAGTCAGGAGGATCATGAGTTCAATATCAGCCTAGGCTGGAGAGAAAGATAATTGTTTCTAAAAAGGGAAATTTACATAGAACAAGTGTCCTGTAGCATCTAGATTTTTCTTTTAGTGTACTCTATGTTAACTGCATGGGAACAAAATTAGTTGAAAAGACATTTGTTAGAAATGCCATTGCTAAGTGGTGGCAGGAATCTGGGATGTCATTTTGAAGCTGAAATGACTACAGAATCCATGTGACCCAGGTTCTGTTTTCAAAAACTGGGCAACTGAGTCTTAGAGAGAAACTCCCATCCATGTAGATCTATAGCTCTTAGAACAACTTGAATATAAGACAAAATCCTTCAGACCAGTATGTATGAGTAACTTGGAGACCTTGTTAAAATGCTAATTCTGATTCAGTGGATATGAGGCAGGGTATAGGATAATATATTTTAGTAGTCTCCCAGATGATGTCAATGCAACTGGTCTACACCTAGACAAAGCCCAGTGAAAATTTAGATTCCATGTAGCAAACTATGAGGTGACGTTAAAGCTAATCCCCTCAGAATCATGAAAATAGAGTTCTCAAGAAGAACATGCAGTGCAAGAGGCCGAAATAAAACTGCACTGGTGATGCTTAAAAATATAATACTCGAGGAACTCAAGAAGGAAGGAAGACCAAAAGGTGGACACTTCATTCCTTCTTAAAAGGAAGAACCAAATACCCACGGAAGGAGTTGCAGAGATTAACTATGGAGCAGAG
>NW_022196892.1:1698341-1725269 GCF_008632895.1 Mastomys coucha | reverse complement strand
TCTTTGTTTTTTGGAGGGGAAACTAGGAATGGAGAAATTTACATGTAAATAAAGAAAATATCTAAAAATATATATATATAATACTCTATCGGATGGTAAAGATCTTTTCCTAATCTGTTGGTTGCCTTTTTGTCCTATTGACAGTGTCCTTGCCTTACAGAAGCTTTGCAATTTTATTTTATTTTATTTTATTTTTGTTTTTGTTTGTTTGTTTTCAAGACAGGGTTTCTCTGTGTAGCCTTGGCTGTCCTGGAACTCACTCTGTAGATCAGGCTAGCCTAGAACTCAGAAATCTTCCCGTCTCTGCCTCACAAGTGCTGGGATTGAAGGCATGCGCCACCAGTGCCTGGCACATTGCAATTTTATGAGGTCATATTTGTCAATTCTTGATCTTAGAACATAAGCCATTGGTGTTCTGTTCAGAAACTTTCCCCCTGTGCCCACATGTTTGAGGCTTTCCCCCACTTTCTCTTCTGTTAGATTCAGTGTATCTGGTTTTATGTGGAGGTCCTTGATCCACTTGGACTTGAGCTTTGTACAGGGAGATAAGAATGGATCAACTTGCATTCTTCTACATGCTGACCACCAGTTGAACCAGCACCATTTGTTGAAAATGCTGGTTCTACTGGATGGCTTTAGTTCCTTTGTCAAAGATCAAGTAACCATAAGTGTGTTGGTTCATTTCTGGATCTTCAATTATATTCCATTGACCTATCTGCCTGTCTCTCTACCAATACCATGCAGTTTTTATCACTATTGCTCTGTAGTACAACTTGAGGTCAGGGATGGTGATTCCCCCAGAAGTTCTTTTATTGTTGAGAATAGTTTTTGCTACCCTGGGTTTTTTGTTATTCCAAATGAATTTTAGAATTATTCTTTCTAATTCTATGAAGAATTGATTTGGAATTTTGATGGGGATTACATTGAATCTGTAGATGGCTTTCGGTAAGATGGCTAATATCCAATATATATAAAGAACTCAAGAAGTTAGATTCCAGAGAACCAAATAACCCTATTAAAAATGGGGAACAGAGCTAAAAAGAGAATTCTCAATGGAGGAAAGTCCAATGGCTAAGAAGCACCTAAAGAGATGTGCAACATCCTTAGTCATCAGGGAAATGCAAATCAAAACAACCCTGAGATTCCACCTCACACAGGTCAGAACAGCTAAGATCAAAAACTCAGGTGACAGCAGATGCTGGTGATGATTTGGAGAAAGAGGAACACTCCTCCATTGCTGTTTGGATTGTAAGCTGGCACAACCACTCTGGCAGAATTCAGTCTGGCAGTTCCTCAGAAAACTGGACATAGTTCTACCTGAGGACCCAGCTATACCACTCCTGGGCATATACCCAGAAGATGCTCCAACATGTAATAAGGACACATGCTTCACTACATTCATAGTAGCCATATTTATAATAGCCAGAAGCTGGAAACAACCCAGAAGTCCCTCAACAAAGGAATGGATACAGAAAATGTGGTACATCTACATAATGGAGTACTACTCAGCCATTAAAAACAACTTCATGAAATTCCAAGGCAAATTGATGGAACTTGAGAATATCATCCTGAGTGGGGTGACTCAGTCACAAAGGAACACACATGATATGTGCTCACTGATAGGTGGATATTACCCCAAAGTTTGGAATACCCAAGATTCAACTCACAGACCATATGAAGCCTAAGAAGAAAGAAGACTAAAATGTGGATTCTTCAGTGCTTTTTAGAAGGGTGAACAAAATACTCACAGGAAGAAATATGGAGACAAAATATGGAGCAGAGACTTAAAAAAAAAAGCCATCCAGAGACTGACCCACTTGGGTATACATCCCATATAAAGCCACCAAAACCTGGACATTATTGTGGATGCCGGGAAGGGCTTGCTGACAGAAGCCTGATATGGCTGTCTCCTGAGAGGCTCTGCCAGAGACAGAAATACAGAGGAGGAAGCTCGCAGTCTACCATTGGACTGAGCTCAGGGGTCCCTGATGGAGGAGTTCGAGAAGGGACTGAAGGAGTTGAAGGTGTTTGCAGCACCATGGAGGGAGCAACAGTATCAACTGGCCAGGTCCCCTGGAGCTCCCAGGTACTGGACCACCAACCAAAGAATACATGTGGTGGGACCTATGGCTCCAGCCACATATGCGGCAGATGATGGCCTTATTGCACAACAGTGGGAGGAGAAACCCTCAGGCTTGAGGGTGTTTGATGCCCCAGGGTAAGGGAATGCTGGGGCGGGAAGATGGGAGTGGGTGGATGGTTGGGTGGGGGAGCACTCTCATAGAGGCAGTGGGGATTGGATAGGGCATGTCCAAAGGGGAGACCTGGAAAGGGGAAAACATTTGAAATGTAAATAAAGAAAATATCCAATTAAAAAAAAGAAAAAAATATAATACTCACCTTGACCACATTTTACATAATCATGCAAAATATTAAAATGTTATTATTCTCCCACATATGCTTTGCATTGAAATCATGGGCAGTACTTCCTATTGATCCCAGTTGTTCTATTTGTCCCAGGGTATCATATGGGAGCAAGGAGGAAAGTAGATACTTTTAATGGGTATATTTTCTTATTTCTGTGTCCAAACCTAAGTCCTGCAAAAAGCCAGGACCAGAATGCCATTGTCTCCAGTGATATTGTCACAGGTGGGTCTCCATGCTCCAGCATAGCTCCACACCCATGTCCATACAGGTTAAATGCAGCGAGTCACAAATCAAGCAAACAAGCAAAGCAAAGCAAACCTTAACAGTGAAGGGGGACTTGTCAGGAGGGGAATTGGACAGTTGGGAGTGAGCTAATGAGGAAGAAGGGATAAATATGGCTAAAATGCCTTACATACTATACATGAAATCATCAAAGAATTAGTTATACTAAAAATACATTTTATAACAGTGTATGAGTTCCTGACAAATTTCAGCCAGAAGCCAAATAAAAACCAGTTCTGGAGAAATGCCTTTGTGCCAGAAATCACAGATATGGGATGACCAAAAAATGAGCCAGTCAAGGGACCACATTGCTCACAATGGTAGGCATCTAACTATTGGAATCTGCACAGGCAGAGCAGTATTTTTTCTTCCCCCTGCTCTTCTGAAGTGTGTCTCCACACTCAGCTGGTACACCTGGCATCTGCTCTTTCCAACGCTTTGCCCAATAGCAGCCTTCCTGATGCACACGGCTTGAGCCCCGTGAATGAGCTACCTCTTGTCACCAGAACTCTGAGAAGGAGTCTGCTTGAAATCAAGATGCAGGTTGCTCAGCTTAGATTTCCCTGATTTTGTTTCCATTTGGCCATCTTGGTATGTTGGATTGACAGTTCTCTATGATAAGGGACAGGGTGGCTGGTAGTATCGCTCCTTTCTACCCATCAATTACATCACATCATCATCCCAATTATAATAAAAAGTATCTCAAAAACCATCCTGAAGTAGAGCCTGTGGAAGTATTTTATCCTTGGTTGAGAATCATTAGTCCCCTATAATTGAACTACAGATATTCAAGTTAGAGTGGTTGTGCTTCTCAGCTGAGGATTTGGGGTCACATCACCTGTCTCCAGGTGCCAGTTGCCTTATCCTCCAAAAGATGAAGAGGCATACTGATTCGGTTAATATTAATACTGTTACTGCCTTACAAGATTGATCGTTAGGATTAATGTACATATCACTTCCAGGGCAGTGACCAGACAGAATAAGGACCAATCTGGAGTGACTATTACCTGTCCATCACTGTCATGGAACAAGAGCCATTACTCAAGCTACAAAGCTTGTGGTGCCAGTGTGCCAATTTTACAAATTTCAAGATGTAAGCACCTAAGTTCTCTGCCTTTATTATCTAAGAGCAGGGCAAGGGATCAACACAAGAAATGTTTCCCTTTTAAGTTCAAAAGACACGGAGGAAAAAGAGTATAGGAGTGTGAGCTGAATTCCCAAGAAGTGGAATGTGAGAGCTTCCTCTCCTATCTCAAGATTTTACCTTCTGCTTCCCTAGAAAGGTGGATGGATTGACTCTCCCAGCTCTGCAGCACAGCTGAATATGTTTTTATATTTTAGGCAGTAGACTAGAGTTGAATGAGAGCATCCCCTTGCATTCCTGGAATGAGGTGGTCATGGTTTAGACCAGGAATCAGCAAGAGGTATTCAAAAGAATGTTGAAACTGGTCCTTCTAACCACCCACCTCCAGTCTGTCAGTCTGTCTGTGTCTGTCTGTCTCAGATGCACACTCTCATAGGAGAAGCCAAGAGCAGAAACAATCTAGATTATCAGTTCTCAGCCTTCCTAATGCTGTGACCTCATGTTGAAACCCCCAACCACAAAATTATTTCTGTTGCTACTTCAAACTCTAACTTTGGCTATGGTTATGAACTGTAATGTAAATATCCATGGTTTTCGATGGAGGTCTTCGGTGACCCCGTGAGAGGATTGTTTGATCCCAAAGGGGTTGCAACCCATGGCTTGAGAACCTCTGGTCTAGATCCTTGTTTGTTTTGCTAACCCTACCGCTGTTCTAAGAAGCCAGATTTTTATCAATTGGTTTTGAACTTTCTAAGTCATTTTTTAATTTTTCATGAATTAGTTTTCATTTGGCCTGTAGAATCAGGGATAGGAGAGCCGGATGCTGGTGTTTGGGACAGTCTCATAGCTAGAAGACATTCGTGAGGCTCAGCTCTGAGGTTCTCCTCCCTCAGTGCAGAAGCAGTAACATAACTGATGATGCTAGGTTCCCAACAGAAGTTCCAGAAGGCATCTCAGAAGGGAGTATCTCCCTCTTTTGCATGCTGCTGTAACCCAGCCCAGCTTAGAGCAGGGAACTAGGGGCTGAAAGATGACACTAGAAACACTGCCTGTCAGCATCTTCATCACAAGGCAAGATAGAAGGCCTGGGGTATCCCAAAGGAGGCTGGAAAAATCAAAACAATGCCTGAATGTATTTTTTAGACAGGCAGAAAAAAACAGGTTTAAAGATGATAATGACCTGAGAATCCATATCAACACAATAAAAAAAGAGATTGCCAAGCTTCCATTGCAGGTTGAAGGTTAGGCAAATTCTTATACATAACAAACAAGCAATTTAAGTGGCTCATGGACAGTCTCTGAGGCACCATTTGAAGCACTACCTTGAATTTATTTTGCAGTAGTTGCCATGCCAACAGGAGGGCTGCTTTCCAAAGGGTAAATGGACACTGCAGCCCCATATGCCTTGCATCCCTCTGGCTCTCTCAGTGCTCCCTGGGCATTCCTTGTCTCTGCTCACTCTCTGAATACTCTCCAACCTTATCTCTAGGGTGACGTTTCTGTACATTGAATCCTTCCTGGTTTTGAATATTCTCTTGAATATCACTTGTGGAATCTTGAGCCAGATTGTGTCTCCTCATTCTTGAATGAGAGGGAATTTCCTTTAACCGTCAGGTGTAGTACAGTGACTGAATACAGAAGATACTATGAAAAATTGAAATGTGAATATAAAAAAGCCCCTCCAACACCATACCTAATGTACAGTGGGGGTTTCCGGTCATTGTTAATATTGATCCATTTATCCATCAGCAGAGTATGCTTACTGTGTTCTGGTAAACATTCAAAAGCCCATTTCCCAAAGCTGTCTCTGGATACATGTAAATATTAGTTTTTCACAGCTTTTACTGATAGAAAAGATATGTAGTTTGCAGCATAAGAATAATAATGAAATACACAAAAAAATCTTTTAAGTTCTTATTCTCACAGAATGGTTTCCTTGGTGTCTGTAGAACTCTTGTGTTGTAGTCATTTAACTTTGACAAAACAGAATTCTAGTGAAAAGGCCATTTTAAAGTGTAAAATCTGCATCATTGACATTGAGTGAATCAAGCCCCAGGCCTTAGGCTTTGCCATTTCTCTGATGTAAATACTTCCATCATAGCCTGGTCCAGACTAGAAAAAGAATGTCAATGTTATGAAATTGAGATTTGGCAGTAGTATAATAACTTATACCACACTGTACCTCAGTGTACAACATAAAATATTTCTATCATATAATAAATATTTCATAAAATATTCTATCATATAGTGAATAAAGACAGACTTAAATATACTTAAAAAGTAAAGTACATAGAAAGCGATGAGCCCTTATAGCCAATATTTGTAGACCAAGTTATCTCTAACTTTAGCTTTGAAGTACAGCCATGTTAAACAAGCTAATCACATCCCTCAGTTTCACTGCAGGCACCTGAAGGAGCCAATTATACCACACTGGCACACTGGGGCTTGAGAGACAAGTGGCTGTCAGACCCAGAGCTCCATGTCCTGTACCAAGGGACTTTGGAATGAGTGAGTTCACCTTTTACAAGTCTCACCTATCTGACCACACCTACCCTTTACCTTTGCTTACCTATTCATGTCTCCATCTCTTTTTCTTTCCTTCCCTTTTACTTCTTTTGTCACGCTAGTAGTCTGTGCCTTTACCACCCACTCCTTTATTACCTGAAGGGCCCTTAAATTATTGTTGTGATGATGATGATGATGATGATGATTCTTTACATCATTCTCACTTTGCTTCCCAAATGTATTCTCTTCACAAGTTTTTTTGAGGTTCTGCTTTCTTGTTTTGTTTTTGTTTTTGTTTTTAATTTAAATCCTTCACCTATTCTTTAATAACATCAGAATTCGGTTTTGAATCCTTGGAAATTCTGAATGGGGGTGGGGGAAACAAAGGTTTGCAGAGAATAAAGTTGTGCCTGATGCCACAGAGCTGCATCCTTTGAAAGGATGAACATGGAAACTTTTAGGCTAGGCATGTTTTCCTGGAATTTTTACAAATCATCAAAAAGGCAACCAATGCCACAAAAAGTCTGTTCTGTCTTTGAACTTAATCAATTTATCTTTCATTTCTCATATTACCACTGAGAAGTTTTCCTCACTGCCATAGACTGAGTGTTCCAACCCTGAGTTTGCAAGCAGGAATCTAATCTCCAAAGGATGATACTGGGAGGCAGGATAATAGGGCATCCTTGTACATGGGATTCCAGCCCTTGTGAAAGGCTTCAGAGGGCTGCCCTGACTTTCTGCTATGTGAGAACACAGCCAAAGGACATAGTCTGTCCATGAACCAGGAAACAGGTCCACTTCAGATGCTGACTTGGACTCTCCACGCTTTCCACTCGGAAAGAGTAAATCTCTCTTGTTTTCAAGAAGCTACACTATCTGTGGTAGGTTGTTAGAGCAATAGGGACAAGCTTAGACATTTTCCGGCATTAACTGTAGACAGCTACATTTAACTCTATAAAGTAAAATACTATTACCATTACCATTTTGCTAACAAGAAAACTAAGGGATAAATATCTAAAGAAGAACACATTCCAGAATATTGGTATGATACTGTAGAACTAACAGATATAATAACTTGGAAAATATCAAGTCTTTGTGGTATCTCTCCATCCCAAAGCCAGGACTAGGGTAAGTAGTACATTATTCCTGGAGTACAAATTTAAAGCTGAGGAAAATAACAGCGCACAGCAATATCTTAGCAAATCAAAACCAAAGCTTTAACAATGCAATGATGAAAGACAGCATATGATCCTGTATTTTTCCTCATTTTTGTCTCCTTCAACTTACCATAATGTGGATCTGGATAACTCCTATGCCTTCTCCTTCATCAGAGCAGCCCGGAGCCACAGCCTCTATGAGCCTTAAAAGCATGTGGAGCTTTTAGAATATACTTCTTTAACATATTTATTTTTAATTGATATTATTTTACTTCACAAATCATGCTGGAATTACATTTTGAAATACATTGCAATGTTTTGGTATGTGTATGTAATATAGAATGATTAAATCAAACTAACATGTTTCATATTAATTAAGAATATCATTTATCATAATCACTGAATTTCTTGGAATATTCTTACATTCTTTGTTAAAGACAAGTATCTCACTTCTCCCACCTTAGTCCTGGCCATAATAGTGTTGACCAGGGAGAAAGGTCAAGGTCAACCTCTCTTCATGCCTTCTCCTGCTGACCACCAGCCACCACATGTAGGTACTGATGTTAATCTTCATGTTGGTTTTCTCACAAGAAATGTGGTTATTTGGGTACATGAGAAATTTCCTTTAACATTATATAGCATTTATTTATTTGAGTGAGAGTGTGTGTGTGTGTGTGTGTGTGTGTGTGTGTGTGTGGTGTATATATGTAGAAGTAAGAGAACAGCTTGTAGAAATTGGTTCTTTCCTCTACCATGTGTGTCCTAGGGATTGAACTTAGGTTTTCAGGCTTGGATGCAAATACCTTTACCTGCTCCACCATATCATCAGACCAAAGGGAACTTTTTAAAGGGATGGGAGTGGTATTTTGCCATTGTACTGCATTAGAACATTTCTAGAAGGTAAATTATATTTGTATAGCTTAAAGCTTATTGAGGAGTCTGGTTATCATTATGGTAATAGGAAAAGAGTTTGGCCTTTCTAACCAATTTTCAGAATAAGTTGACAGTACCTGCCACTTAGAAACTCTGAAAACATTAGGCCAACAATGATATGATCCTTATTCATTCCTGAATATATAATCATTGGCTCCCAGCACTGATTAAATTGCAGAAACAGTGACAGTCATTCAATGTCTCATATTTCAGAATAGTCTGGAGACATTGGTAGCAAGGACTGCCTTTTGGTTTATTCTGTGGTAAAGTAGAACCTTGTGAGAAATTCATTTTTGTGGTTTGAGATAACCAAAAAAATATATCAAACATATGAACATACCTGGAATTCAAAACAACTTATTAAATAAATGAATTAGGGATCATGAATTAGTTGCTACTTAACCAAAAGTTCAAAAATTCTAGTTGCAGCATTAAATTAGTTCTAGGTTCAGAGACTTGAATAAGCAATTTCTCTGAGTTATGGCCTAGAGGCCCAAGAGGTGTACAAATGTGAGTTGTGCTCCCTAAGGAGAGGAGCTTGAGAAATGCAGGACACTCAACTCTCCAAAGAGAATATGTTCACATTAAAATCACAAATAATAGAAGGACATGAGAATAGCAGGGCAAATAAGTACATATGCATCATTAGCAGAACTGATCCCCAGGAGACAGCAAAGAGGCCAGGTACTACAAGAAGACCTCGGACCACGGTCAGCTTTTAGCAATGAAAGGCTGGGAGCTGGTACTGAGCTCCTAACAAAAGTAATAGAGTCTTTTTTTATTTTTATGAGGGGAAGACTAGAAAAACATCATCTGTTGGCTCAGAGAGGCATCCTATAAAATTAACATCTATTCAGAGCTACAGGTAAAGAGGTAACTTGCAGAATTATATCAAAATCCACCACTGAGATGAGCAGGTATCCGGTCCAAATTTACATGTGGTTTGGGAACCTCAGCATAGGAAATCAACCCGAAATCAAGCAAAGGAATATTCTCTATGCATATATTCTCTATGGATAGTTTTGCAATAAGCGAGTCACAGGAAGCAAAGTTGCTGGATGGAGAACTAAGTACAGATCAGGGCATCAGAGCCTGACTGAGTCTCAGGGATCCCACCATCTTGTGTTAAAAATGGGCACGTTTTGCTAGCAGAAACACTATCTGAGATGTAGCTCATCCATGTACTCAGTCTTCGGAACTCTTAATGAAAATATTCAAATACAAAAATAAATGAAAGAAAAAACAAACAAAAGGAAAGAAAAAACACTATATTGCTCATATTCATAAGATCTTTCTTCTTCATGAGTTTTCTGATGTTTTCTTTTTTTTTTTTGGTTTTTTTGAGAGATGTTTTCTAAGACTTGAGCCGCAGTAAAGGGTTTGCTGCCGTCAATGTGTTAAAAATTGTGCCTGCAGTTTGAATTCTATAATGTCTTTTGGAGACATTATATGTAATGTATCTAATATGTAATTTGTTTCCCAGCATCCTCATGGCACTACACAATAGATTTTTAAAATCCAGTTGTCCAAGCTCTAGAGACAGTATGTATTTAGCCAACAGTGAGGCCAGGCCAGGTCTGGTGTTATTTGTTTCATTTACAAGAAACAAGATGATAGCGTTACTAAAAACAAAACAAACAAGAAAACAAATTAACAAAAACCAATTTAAACTTCTAATATGTAGGAAATCCTGGGTTCAAGGCACAGTACTGAAAAAAGGAAAATAACTTTCTATTGTGGTGTATTCCTCTTGTAATCCTAGCATGATAATAGCATTGAATTTTCACAGATCCCAGTGATAAAGGTCATAAAAGATATGCAAAAACATGTCTCCACCCTAGTCCCAACTCCAATTTTTAATAAGATTATTTGTACCTGCCAACAAAGTACCATGATATAAAACCCAATGGTGTAACAGACAAGATAATTAGCATCTCCAGAACTATAAATATTCTCACTGAAACTATGAAATAGATATGCTTAGATTACCAAAGATAAGGAGGTCATAAAAGCCCTATAAAGTGATAGGAACATTATTTTTAAAAGACCATAAGGATTTGTAAAAGAACCATGTATAATATGGACAACAGAATATGTAATCATGCACTATGAATTCTATCAGCTGGTTGAACAAAACATATCAAAACATATCACAAAAAGCAATTAGTTAGCTGGATTTGAAAAAAAAACACCCACAATGCAGTGCAAAGAAACAAGTCTAAAGTAGTTAGGAGACAGCAGGGAGAAATTGACAAGCACAGTCCTACACTTCATTAATGCTCTAGAAGGGGATTCCAGGGAAGGAAAGTTTTCAAGTGATGAAGCTAATAATAACATTCTAGAGTGAACTCACACATTTAATGTGTGAATATATGATCGGATCAATTCAACCTGGATAATTTTTTGCTTGGTTGACTTTTTGAAAAATTATTCTAAGAAAAACTTTTCCACCCTTGGCTGAGTATCTAGGGTAAAGCCCAGGTTTGTACTTCTAACAGTGACCATCTTTCTTCAGAAAGACCCAGAAGGTCAGGACCCCAAGAGAAGTAGAACCAATTATAATCAATCTGTAGGCACAAAAATCATATTCAAGAAGGCACAACATTAACATTAACATCAATTTGTTTTTAAAGTGCTGTTCAAGGTAGAATTCATAAAGTGCAAACCTGTATACAAACATCAGAGAAGCTGCCTCCCCAATTGTTTAACAACTAAGAATTATTAGCATGCCTACAGTTAGGCTAAGAGTGCTATAAGCCTGTCTCCATTTAATCTTTATAATAGTCTTTTAAGAAGGGTGCATGTATTTAAATATCTATTTTAAATATTGGTGATTAAATGAAGACTAAGAAAATTTTGAGTATTTTACCCAGGGTCTAAGTAAATATTGGAATGGGAATGTAAGTCAGATATTTGTGGTCATTTAAATGACTTCAACATTCGAAAGAAAGTAGATTAAGACATTGCAAGCGTGCAGAATACATGGTATAATTCTTGAACATCCGTGTGCTACCCGTGGACATGGCCACTCTGAATCAAGGAGGGCATCTAGTGAAGTCTGGCTGGCCTTGCTGATGGTCAGTGGCCTGGATTTCAGGGTCAGAGTAGACTTCTGGGAGCTAAAGACAGAGCCTTCTCAAGGAGAGAACAAAGGAGTTCCTTAGGCAGGGCAGTTGTTAGGCTGGAGCAAACATATTAGCAAGCCGATTTGAAGGTTCGTAAATATTGTTCAGTTATGAAAGGGAAAGACAAGTTGTTTATTTTCAACCCGAAGTATGTTACATTCATTTTTAAAAATGTCAGGCATATGTAAGATGTGCTTGTTTTTCTAGCAATATGCTTTTCGCAGACAACACAGAATTAAAAATAAATTTCTAATGGAACCACAAGTGAATGAATCAGAAACAGAGTCAAGAAAATTAATGACATTGAGGCTTAGCAAATCTTAACTCACCACTCCCCCAGAAGAGTCCAGCAGTTTAATACAAGCCAAAGTGGGCTTCTCAGTGCAGGTAACACTGGGTACTTTTTTCCCCCAATATTCTCTCTCCAAACATACAATAAGAACCATTTTGAAGTTAGTGCTTTTAGCAAGCCTCCTATTTTTCACTGCAGAGAAACCCAATTTATTCTTTGTTCAAAGTCAAAGCGGGAATCGCAGCTATCTCTGAGAGGACTGATGAAAACATTGGCAAAAACTTTCAGATAAAAGAGATCAAATTGTTTTCCAAAAATAAATATATATATATATATATATATATATATATATATATATATATATATATATATATTTCATTTTATTTTCTCTAACAGATGCTCCAGGAAATCTGAGTGGGGGCTGGGTGAGGAGAGGCCCTCTGACTTTTTTTTTTAATAGTGGATAAACCTTTTTAAAAAGCAATTCAGCGTTTTAATCATTGTACTGGGTTGTCTGAAGCAAAGTGTTTAACTTTCAGTTTGATTTTTCATTTCTTCCATCATTCCATAGTGCTGGCTCCTGTGCTGACAGAAACATATTTCTGGCCCTCTCAAAACCCTCAGGCATTCAAGGCTACCTTCTGGTTTGCCCTTTGCGAGAGGGGGGGAGGGCGGGTAACGTAATCAATGTTTTTAAAGCTCTTTCCTTTTGTGAGAGGCACCCACATGCTTGGGTGCGGATTATATTTTAAACTCCACTGAAAGTAATTGAATTAGTTTGCCCTTCCATTTCTGGTCAATACCTCTGTCTGTGGATTCAGGCTTCCCACTGGAGACTTGGCTTTCCTAATGTGAGTTCGAGGTGTGTACGCAGATGGAAGGGCAATAAATTACCAGTTTGGAGGGAACTGGAAGCAGACCAAAAATTTAAATGCCACTCTTAAGGTTTCTCTTTAACTTAAATTTCTACAGAAATGTCAAGGACTCCGCACCCACTCCCAATTATCATATTTCAATATTTCTCAGTTCACCATGACCTCTGCTTCTTTTCCAAGAAAAGTTTTTTGTATACACTGCTTAGAATTTTGATTTTTCATTACCAGCAAATGATTATAGCAGGAAACTGTAGGCTAATGAGGGAGAAGACAGAGATTTCCTCTGGTGCCCAGGGTGTTTAAATTGCCCTTTTATGAAGTCACTTGGCCTGCAGAGGCAGACATAAAACAGAGTTCAGCTCTACATGGTTGAGGCAACCAGCCCATGACCTCCTAAATTGACCACCAGGATTTGATCAGTTCACACGTCAACCATGGCACATGTGATGCAACTCTCAATCAGACATTACCCATCTTCTGGACTCTTCTCCAGTGACTGGAGACTGGGCCCTCAGTGCTTCTCTGCTTCATTCGCTGTGAACTCCTGTCCAGTAGGATTCAGGATGCTCATTCCTCTCCAAATGATTCTCCTCCCTACTATTTTTTTTTTAACCTTAAAAATACCTATAGATTCATAGTGGGAAAGTTCTTCCATGTAAAGTGAGTGACTGGACCAGTACCCCTGCTCTGCCATCACCTAGCTGTGTTTTCCTTGGCCAAATTATGTGCCTTCATCTCAGCTTCAGGTTTTGAAAATAGGAGCGAATAGTTCGCGTTTGTTAAGATGTCAATCATGACTCAAGAACCCTCATCAAAGCCACTGTAAGGCCTTGAGCCCAAAACATTTCAAATGTTTTGTTTAAATATTTACTGAGTGGCATGGTAACTAGTTCCCCAAAATAAGTGACAGCAATTGGACAGAATGAAATACAACTTTACCTAAAATCACTGTAAAATTGTTATTAGTTTTTACTATGTTCTCAACAGATACATAAAATAAAATGATATCCTTTATCTTCATTAGGGTGTTTCTATTGCTGCAATAAAACACCATGACCAAAAGACAAGTTGGGGAGGGAAGAGAGTTTTCAGACTACAGTTCCACATCCTTGAAGGAAGGCAGGTCGGAACCAGGAGAGGATTCTGGAAGGAGGAGCTGATGGAGAGGCCATGGATGACTGCTGCTTGCTAGCTTGTTTCGAAGGGCTTACTCAGCCTGCTTTCTTATAGAACCCGGGATCAGAAGTCCAAGCATGGCACCACCTAGCATGGGCTGGGGGGCACTCCCCCATTATTCACTAATTGAGAAAATGCCTTACAGTTGGAACTCATGGAGGCATCTTCTCAACTGAGTCTTCCTCTCTGATGACTCTAACTTGTGTCAAGTAAAACCAACCAGTACATCCTTTATCACACCAGGCATCAAAATCTTCATCTGTTAAGAGGATAAACAAAAATACAAATGCTATGTCATGAGACATTTAGGAAATGCAGCTGAGAACATGTAAGAAAGAGCCTGGCACAGGCCCTGAATGGCCCTGAAGTCAAGGTTCCACAAGGAAAATAGAGGTGTTAGTCATACCAAGAAGTTGACAGAGGAGTATGTTTCTCCACCTGGGTACTTTCTCTGCTTTCTCTCTTGGATAAGAAGGCTGAAGAGGAGCATAAGACTTCTTCAAACACTCTTAAATTAAGCACTTGGGTAGTTTGAAGGCATAGTTTGAGAGTTGGAGCAACGACATTTCAAAAGTCCCAGCATTTCCTTAACTCCACAAGGAACATAGTTTCCTTTCCACCATCCTGTGGGTACATTGTTTTCAGCTGGCTTTCATATAATCGACTTTATAAAGTAAAATTTTAATCTCACAGTCTACATCTCTTTTAAAAAGAAACATGCAGATGCTATGTGACAATGACATGGGGGGTGGCACTCTATCGTAAGTGAGGGCTGTACATATTGAATTGGTTTTTACATTTTGCTTTTTTTACACATGCATGTGGGCTGGATTGTCATGGTACATGTGTGAAGGCTAGAAGACAACTTGCTTGCAGAAATTGATTTTCTTCTTCTATGATGTGGGTCCTAGGAATCCACCGCAGGACATCCAGCTTAGTAGCAGATGCCTGTACTTCCTGAACCACCCTACTTTCTCTAAAGTTTCCATCTTTTAAAAGGTTGGAAACCACAGGAGCAAGTTCTTCAAGTTCTACAGTGTGACTTTAAAGCTGGGTATAGACTTTGTACAAAAAATAATTCCCAAGAGATAAGAGAACTGATGTGCCTTGACAGTGAGGAGGCTGTGCCTCTTTAATCTGTTATCACTAACCTTCATGATCAGGGTACACATAGTGAGCATGCAAAACTAGGACAGGCAGAATAGTAATAGGCTGAGGTTCCTAGTCAGGGAGGTCAAGGCCCACCAGTTTTTCAGCATAGCCCACAAATTGATTATCAATACCTTTATATTGCTCCTAGAATCCATTACTCCTTTCCCATCCAAGTTCAGATCCTATACCATCACCATTCATTTTTCTAAGTCACTTTACGTTTTGCAGACAAAAAAAATTCCATGTTTGTTCCATGTGCTTAACATCAATTTCTTTCAGATCATCCCAACGGTGTGACACATGCTGTGGTCCTCACCACATGTATAGGCAATCTGTCGCACCTCATCATGGTCCCTCTCTCTTTTTGGTGTGCTGTGTTTTACCACACCAGACACATCAAGATCTCTCCTAACTCTGCATGTATTTTTGTAGGACTTCCTCTGCCTGTAGTAACCTCTCCATCCACATTTCCAGTCCACCTCAGATATCCCTCCTCACCTCTCTACAGAACTCGGCTGTGTCACTACTTACTCTGTGACTTTTTCAAAACAGTGATTACCATGATACCCACTGATCCCTTCATGCTGAATGGCTTCTGCACATTAGAAGCACAGGACAAGCCAAGGCTTTTTTATCACTGTGCTGTCTTCATAACCCAGCAACAGCCTAACATCTAGAATGCTCACAAGAAATACCTGGTGGTTCGATAGATCATCATGACAAATTTCTAATAGTAGACTCTTTACTTCCATGGGTGAACAGTCTTTGATGTGGGTTTTCACATATCTTTTGCACTGAAGAGGCTCTAACTGCTACATTGCTTATACAGTGGCCAAAGGATATCTCAATGATCATAAAAGGGTCTGTGGAGTAGTGGCCCTGCGGTCATGACTCCTCCCGGAGGAAGTGATCTAATGACTTACTTGATTGCCTCCTACTTCTAACACAATAAGGAATAGCATGGTTCTTCCTTGAGTTTGTATGTGGTTATTCTCCAGCATGAAATCATTTTATGTGAAGTCCCCATGGAGCTTGGCTTACCTGGTGAGAGATTTTGATTGACAGAGGAAGTGAACCTCCCACGGAGACATTTGAAAAACAGGAGGCACTTCTTTCAACAGAGTTCTTTTTACTGCAGCTACAAAAGCCTTGTGGGAAATGCTAATCTTTTATTACTAGACTATTGTTTAATATTTATCCAGTACCAAAAACTACTGAGGGTACACACTGGAGCTCATGTTGGGCTGCCTTTGGGGACTTCCCATTTAATTAGACAGATGGGGAAAAAAAGTCTCCAAGTGTGGTTTCCAATCATATTTATGAATAATAAGCTGGATGTCTGCTTCTGGCAGGATGTCCTGCTGACAAGAAAAGGCCGTGTGTGATGTATCTTATTGTGCCGCACCACAAGCCTCTGACGCCTCTGGGGCAACCAGACTCACAGTCTGCTGGTAAATCCACCATCTCTGGTATGCACTGAGCTTTCGGACTAAGATTTCCACTCTTGCTAAGACCTCCTTACCCTGGTACTTTTTTCCTGATTCAATTTTATTTTGCTCACTTCCCTTACAGTGGGATATAACAATCACTGACACTGTCTGGATATCAACTGGTCAACCTTGGAGGAACTGTGGTCTCTTCTTTGTCAAGAGGGAGAAGTGTCATTAGAACCGTAAGAATCAGAGGCCACAATTCAGTCTGGTAGGCTCTATGCACCATTTTGTCATCCTTGGAACCTTCAAAACTTCCAGGTCTTTTCTCCAGTAAACTATGGACCTTTTCCATTTTGAGAGTTTACTGTAACCAAGTGCATATACTGTAAAGTTCACACACATACACACACACACACACACACCACATACCAAAACCACACATACATATAGATAGATAGATATATACATACACACATACATACACATGCACAAGCATCAAACATGCACATGCGTACACACTCACACTAAAGCCTTACTGATACATGAAGAATCACATGTCCTATCATCACAACCTGACTTTGGGATGAAACATCCTACATATCCCTCTGGATCAGTTTTTACACTCATTGTTGCCTTAATTGAGATTGGGCTGCTGGCCCTTGCTGAGATCCTGGACCTAACTTGCTCTATCATGGATCTGTCTCTTCGGAGTGTTCCACACAGAGGGAATCCTATCACACATGTCTTTGGGGTGTGGCTTACTTCACAAGTGACTTTGAGATTTACCAACCCTGCACTATAGATCAATACTCTGCTGGTTTTGGTCACACAACCTCATACCACTGCATGGACCAGTTCACACACCTTTCATAGAAAAATGCCAATCACATCAAGGTTCTCGCTAAGAACCGTTCTGTTTTATTTCTTTGTAGGAATCTCAGCTATTTTGTATATGTGATGGGGTGCATATGGGTACAGACTTACATGGGGAGGCCAGGGTTAACATTTTGGTTCTGCTTTTTAAAATTCTGAGACAGGGTCTCTATTTTGGTCTGGAAGTTAGCAATTAGGCTAGAGTGACTGGCCAGCAAAGGAAACAGAGACTGGTGCTATCCCAGTACCCCTCGGGGAAGCCCTTGACTCTCAAAGGTTCCACAGCCCTCCCAAAACAACCCTGCTGGCTGGGGAATAAACATCAATAAAATTCAATAAAAAATGAATTGATGAGACTGGAAGATAAGGCTGATCTTTCAGGATCTGCCTGCCTCCTCCTCCCCAGCACTGGGGTTGCAAACCTGTCATTTCTTATACTCTGGCTCTATTGTTTATCCAGTGTTTGCTGATACATAACAAGGTTTTCCTGGGAGGGATTATCATGCTCACCCCAGACAGGAATGATTACTGTCAATCTTAATAATGTCAGTTTCAATAAATGACTCTTTTAAGCCACAAACAACAGTGAGACTGGCATCAATAAAGTGTTAGGGTTTGCAATGACAGAATAAAAGATGGTACTTTCTCTGTCTCCAGGCATGTAAAATATGGATGATGGTATGGGTTATTTGTGATGATGAGGCCACACATTGCCCAAGCTCTCCAGTTTTGAGTGTCAGAGGCCTGCCTATTTATGCACTATGCATGCACTTTGGCAAAGTGGTACTGGCTAGTCCCATCCTGAGGGTCATCCTGTTCTGGAGAAGGATGCGGGTGCTAGGCTACCTCCATGGACTATTTTCTTCCTTAATGGAGTAGGAGACTGCTTTCAGACCTCTTCTTAATTCTTAATCTTCTCTGCCCTTTGGCTATATCTCCTATTAGAATCTTTTTTCCCATCTGTTTCCATCTCATGAAACTGGAGATACCCTTATAAGTCTTAGACTCATTAGTTCATTTTTCCCTATAAATATTTCCAATTTAGCTTTAAAAAACATACACCCCGTGTTATAGTCTGAATTTGAAATGTCCCCAAAAGTTCATCCATTTGTTTATTCCTCAGCTGGCAGGGTAGTTTTGTCTGAGAGTCACAGACTCCACTGAGGGGTGCTGGGATAGTCTCATGGTTCCAGTCTCTATTTTCCCATACACTGCGGTGCGAGGAGTTCCTGCCATGTATCCCCGTTGTTGTCAATTCAGATGTTCTGACCTTCCTGTCCTGACACACAGAAGCACTAGGCACCCATGGATTTGACAATCCTTTCCTCTTTTACCTCTGTCAGTTAATTTTGACTATGGTAATGCAAAAATGATCAATGTACTCTGTAAACAGGCTTTTGTCTGGGAAAAACACCCTTCTCCCCCTCATGTAACTGATGACCTTGTAAATATTTGGAAGATAATGTCATTTACTCTGAACATGTGAGTCTAACAATTTCTCCTCAATGCACATGCATACTTAATGGGCAGGGGGGCACTAGACAGCAGAGCCTGTACAGGCAAACTCTTTCCTGATCCAGCACATCTGCTTGCCCTGATCCTAAGGACAACTATTTGGGTTGTAATCTATTTTTTAAATTATTTGAAGATATATTTCATTGTTATGTCTCCCTTTTCATTTCTGACTTTATTAATTTGGATACTGTCTCTATGCCCTCTGGTTAGTCTGTCTAAGGTTTTATCTATCCTGTTGATTTTCCTCAAAGAACGAGCTCCTGGCTTTGTTGATTCTTTTCTATAGTTCTTTTTGTTTCTATTTTGTTGATATCAGCCTTGAGTTTGATTATTTCCTGCCATCGAGTCCTCTTTGGTGTACTTGCTTCTTTTTCTTCTAGAGCTTTCAGGTATGCTGTTAAGCTGGCAGCATAAGCTCTCACCATTTTTTTTTTTTTTTTTTTTTGGAGGCACTTAGAGCTATGAGTTTTCCTCTTATCACACTGCTTTCATTGTGTCTCATAAGTTTTGGTATGATGTGTTTTCACTTATATTAAATTCTAAAAAGTTTTTAATTTTTTTATTTTTTCTTCCTTCATGAAAGAAATGTTCTTCATTGAGTAGAGCATTGCTCAGCTTCCATATGTATGTGTACTTTCTGTTGTTTTTGTTGGTATTTAAGATCAGCCTTAGTCCGTGGTGATTTGATAGGGTGCATGGGAGTATTTCAGTCTTCGTGTATCTGTTGAGGCCTGTTTTGTGATCAACTATATGGTCAATTTTGGAGAATATACCATGAGGTGCTGAGAAGAACATATGTTCTTTTGCTTGAGGATGAAATGTTCTATAAATATCTGTTAGACCCATTTATTTCATAAACTTCTGTTAGTTTCACCATGTCACTGTTTAGTTTCTGTTTCCATGTTCTGTCCATTGCTGAGAGTGGGGTGTTGAAGTCTCCTACTATTATTGTGTGGGGTATGATGTATGCTTTGAATTTTAGTAAAGTTTCTTTTATGAATGTGGGTGACCTTGCATTTAGAGCATAGACGTTCAGAATTGAAAGTTCATCTTGGTAGATTTTTCCTTTGATCAGTATGAAGTATCCTTCCTTATCACTTTTGATAAATTTTTGGTTGAAAGTTGATTTTCTTCGATATTAGAATGGCTACTCCAGCTTGTTTCTTGGGACCATTTGCTTGGAAAATTGTTTTCCATACTTTTACTCTGAAGTAGTGTCTGCCTTTGTCACTGAAGTGCATTTCCTGTATGCAGCAAAATGTTGGGTCCTGTTTACATATCTAGTCTGTTAGTCTATGTCTTCGGAGGGAATTGAGTCCATTGATGTTAAGATATATTAAGGGAAAGTGATTGTTACTTCCTGTTATTTTTGTTGTTCGAGGTGGAATTATGTTTGTGTGTCTATCTTCTTTTGGGTTTGTTGAAAGAAGATTACTTTCTTGCTTTTGCTTTTTCTAGGGTGTAGTTTCCCTCCTTGTGTTGGTGTTTTCTATCTATTATGCTTTGTAGGGCTGGATTATGGAAATATATGGTGGAAATTTGGTTTTGTCATATACTATTTTGGTTTCTTTACCTATGGTAACTGAGAGTTTTGCTGAGTACAGCAGTCTAGGCTGCCATCTGTGTTCTCTTAGGGTCTGTATGACATCTGCCCAGGATCTTCTAGCTTTCATAGTCTCTGGTGAGAAGTCTAGTGTAATTCTGGTAGGTCTGCCTTTACCTTTATGCTACTTGATCTTTTTCCCTTACTGCTTTTAAAATTCTTTCTTTGTTTAGTGCATTTGGTGTTTTGATTATTATGTGACAAGAGGAATTTCTTTTCTGGTCTAGTCTATTTGGAGTTTTGTGGGCTTCTTGTATGTTTATGGGCAACTCTTTCTTTAGGTTAGGGATGTTTTCTTCATTAATTTTGTTGAAGATATCTACTGGCCCTTTGAGTTGTGAATCTTCACTCTCTTCTATATCTATTATCCTTAGGTTTGGTCATTTCATTGTGACCTGGATTTCCTGGATGTTTTGGGTTAGGATCTTTTTGCTTTTTGCATTTTCATTTTCTTTGACTGTTGTGTCAATGTTTTTTATGGTATCTTCTCCACCTGAGATTCTCTCTTCTATCTCTTGTATTCAGTTGGTGAAGCTTGCATCTATGACTCCTGATTTCTTTCCTAGGTTTTCTAACTCCAGGGTTGTCTCCCTTTGTGTTTTCTTTATTGTTTCTATTTCCATTTTTAGATCTTCAATGGCTTTGTTCATTTCCTTTGCCTATTTGATTGTGTTTTCCTGTAATTCTTTAAGGGATTTTTGTGTCTCCTCTTTAAGGGCTTTTAGCTGTTTACCTGTGTTCTCTTGTATTTCTTTGAGGGAGTTATTTATGTCCTTCTTAAAGTCCTCTATCATCATCACGAGAAGTGATTTTAGATCAGAGTCTTGCTTTTCAGGTGTGATGGTGTATTCAGCACTTGCTATGGTGGGAGAATTGGGTTCTGATGATGCCAGCTAACCTTGATTTCTGTTGCTTCTGTTCTTACTCTTGCCTCCTGCCATTTGCTTATCTCTAGTGCTACCTGCCCTCTCTATATCTGACTGGAGCCTTTCTTTCCTGTGATCCTGGTTGTGTCTGAATTTCTCAGAGTTCAGCTGTCTCTGTGATCCTATGATTCTGTGATTCTGTGATCCTGAGATCCTGGGTGTGTCAGAGCTCCTGGGAGTCAAGCTACCTCTGGTACACTGACCAAGCTCCTGGGATTCGGGGATGCTGGGATCCTGTGGACCTGGGTGTGAAGTTTCCTCTGGGTGTTGTAGGACTGGTTGTGGAGTTAGTGCCCAAGATCTGCTCAGAGCACTGGCCCAGAACGGAAGGCTTGGGTTCTAATTCTAATTACCTCTTATTATTTTCATGGATTGGTGTGCCCAATTCATTGGACTCCAGGCAATTTTGTCACATACTGTACTTGAACTACAACCCTTGAATCTTATGAAACTGAATTATTTTGCCACATTAGAGAAGGGGTATTAGGGTTGGTCTGATACTATTATGTATTCAAATGCTAAATTCTTGACCCCAAGATCTGGTGGCCCCAAAAGAACTGAATTTTCAGGTATACCAGCTTTTGTTATGTAAACTTTGCTCCCCAGGTTAACTAGTCAATAAAAGGCTACAGTCCGTGATTGAGTAGTAGAGATAGGAAGGCAGTACCTCCTAAGAGGGAGAAAGGAACTCTGGGAAGAAGAAAGAGGAAAACCTTTTAGCCAAGAGACATGAGGGGAGACAGATATGACTATGGGCCTGGGAAGGTCTAGCTAGCCACGTGGCTGGATGGAGCTAGGTGGACGGGTTAATTAAGCCGAGCTAGCTGAGAGCCTGCCCAGCTAAGACCTAAGCCTTGAAATACTCAAAGGTCTCAGTGTGGCTATTTGTTAAGAAATAACTGTCACCATATTAATTTCCAGCTTTAACTAATATGTCCAGAGAATTAATCATTGTTTTACTATGGAGAAACTGAGACTTATATGCTAAGCAACCTTGCTAAAGTTCCACAGATAGTAGACAGTGGAGGTGAGGTGTGAGGTGAAGGTCCCTCTGATTCCAAAGGCAAGGCTGTTCCTATAACTGTTCCTCAGGTTCTAAGTAACCAGGTGCTACTCATTTATGTCAGTTATACTGAGATCCAAACTCTACCCCTGAAAGCTAGGAGGCTTTTCAGACATTCAACCAGACTGGGCACATCATTCAAATCAGTCCACAAACCTTTCAAAATATCCCTGTCGGGAAAATGGGCATGTCCTGAGGAATATGAGAGTCCTACCGGGCAGTGCTTTACCACTTTAACACCCCAGTCTTCTGTATATGTTGATCCTTAAAGCAAGCTGCCATAGACAATGAGGTTTCTGACATCTGCTGTGGTAGCAACCTGGGGCCTCACTGTAAGGAGGAAGAAAAGAACCAGCAGCAAGTCCTGGGTACCCCAGTTGTGTACCTCTCCACAGCTTCTGGGGCTGTCTCCCAAGTACCCAGCCATTGCTGGACTGGTTCTCCTGGGCACTCTGGTGAGCAGCTTTTGCCCTGACACGAGGAAAGCAAGGACGGACTGCAGAGAAAGCAAGAATGTGGCCTCGCTAGAGAAGACAAGACCACTAACCCAGGCCCCGTATTCACTGACAGGAGCTGAGCAGAAGTGGGAAGGTCTGCATGCTCAGTGGGATCCCCAGAACTATCCAGTAAAGAAAGCAGAATGTAGAGCTGCCTGGGTTCCCCCGTGGCATACCCATTCTCCCATCATGCCAACACTCTGCTGTCCTCTTCCAAGTCTCCAGGGCTTCAAGCCCTTCCCAGTCTAGGATCCACAGGAGGTTCTACCCTTCGTAAGGAAGGAACATCATCTCCTTTGCCTTCCCTGGGTACTCTGCAAAGCCATCCACATCTCTTGTGTCTGTTCCAAATAAGAGGCAGGGAGTCCACCGGCTTATCTTGTGGTAATGAACTCCTTCAAGGAGCCTTGCCTGTCTGAGAGTAGCTGTCCTTACAGCAGCTGGTATTTGCTCTCTGGCTTTCTGTTTCTTCTTTCACAGTAAAGGACCTCGGGTGACTGCTACTAATTGTCACATTTAACGGGTTCAACCAGGCTCACTAAGTCCTATAGACACACTCTGTCATATGTTGTCACCACTACTCAAGGACACCCTGAACACTTGACGTACCTCCAAAATTCAACATCCTGCCCCTCTTCCTGCTTTCAGGTTTTTTCATTTCTTTAAAAAAAAAAAGTGCCCCGTGGGACTTTACTTGCTGGGGTTTTGTCACTACTGAGTTCTATAACATTGGAGTTCTGTCCCCTCCAGCTGTCTAGGGACTGTCTGAATGGTGTCAGGCTTCTGATGTTAACCATCATGATTATGGATGTGACCTCAAGCCCAGATCTCCTGCCACCCTGAATTAGTCTGAACAGGCTCCAAGCAGCTGGCCCTGTGGGAATGTCACAGGCTGGCTTTTTCTGTTTCTGCCCATGGCCTTTGTAGCCTGAGCTCAGGAGTGCAGCTTCCTGTGGTTTGTGGGAAGCTACACACTGGGGGCCAGCCTCTTTGCCAGCTGCCTTCACAATCTCATGGTCTTTCTGCTGTCACTGCTGTAAGGATGCTTGTGAGTATCACTGGGACTGACTTTTGAAAGTCTGACTTCTGTCTTTGTACCCAACTTGCTTGACATTCCACTGACACAACCTTTCTGCCTCTGACACTAAAGGTGAACACTGTTTTAATCACCATCCTAGCTGGGAAGCCACTCTTTACTTTAGCAGCTTCTTGCTTTTAACGGCTTGTTTAATGTCCCCAGAATAAGATGTTGACCTCCAGAGGAGATACAGTGTTGGAAATGGCATAGGGGGCTAAAAATAAACATGTAGCACAGGAAGGGCCAGACATGCTGGACAGACAGATTACCTCACCACCCTCCAGCCCTGATTCATGAAAACCCAGTCCTTTCCTATTAGAAGACAGTAAACCATTTGCATACAGACCTCCGTGATGAACGAAGGCTAGAAACCATAGAAACTGCCCATTAACTGATCCACAGGAGGCAGAAATCTGTGCTTTCTAGAAGAGTCCTGATTGTGTAAGTTGAGTCTTAAAAAATAGCCCATGACAAGGAACAAAACATCTTATTCTCAAAACACACAGAAGCATGTGATTTAAAAAAATCTTTATAGATGCCTTACTGTGATTTAGTTAATTCAGCTTCTTCTGTTAGAAAAGCTTTGAAATCAGCCCACACTGTGCCTGAGTCCATGAATGGCATTATTAACGAAACTATAAGAACAGTGGATGACAGTGCCCAGCATCCCACAGTGCACAATGCTCAATCCTGATCTTTGCTTGGAGATTCCTTCTGACTTCTGTCTTTGAGACAAATACTGCATACTTAGGCATCTCTTAGCAGGTACTTGCCAAATATCTGCTTCTTATAAGAATCCCACAAGGCCATTTTCAAAAGAAAGAAGGTCAGATTTTGGGGAGAGAAGAATGATCGTACACTCCCATGCTTGGTCAGCTTGAGACAGCTGTGCTCAGTGCTAAGTGGCTGTTATAATCGAAGAAGTGAATGCTGCTGAGAACCAAGGCTTATTCTTCCTAAGACTATGTCCAGCTGCTACAATTTCACTGTTTTGTCAGCCAGACATTGACCAGATAGAAGGAAGACAGTAGACCCTGACTCTTGTTTCAGAGATGGTCATTGAAGCTGACTTAAGGTTAATGCAATATGGGCTAAGGCCAAGTCATTTCCAGATTCGCCTGGCCACACTCTACAGTGTCTTATAGGCACATCATAACTCCCAGGATTCTGGGAAGGAGAACAGACACAGCAGTTCCTATACCCAAGATGTGCTGATAAATGGATTTTGATCACACACACACACACACACACACACACACACACACACACACAACCTAAAAGCATACAATGTTCCCAGTGGCTGAGTTCTAGAGCTCTAACCAGCATCTGGGAGAACAATGGCTAGCCTCTAACCTGCCAGGAAAATAGACTGAACATCCTGCCTGTAGCTGATTTCACACTTTCATTCTGATTTCCACCATGAAAATGAACTAATTCCATTGTGATTAAACATTTTCTCTCCATGGTGCTGTCAAGATTGTAAAGCACCTATTAAGGCAGTTAATTATAACAGCACGAACCACTTTAACCTTCACAATTATCTGTGTTTGCAGAGGCTGACCCCTTTGCCAGTTATCGTTTACAGGGTGAACAATGCTCAGGGCAGGGCAGAGGATGGACAGACCAGCAAATCAAACCGGAGAGCACTGAAGAGGTCAGAGCTAAGCGATCAGCATGTCATAGAAAGGTGTGCCTGCTGTGAACCCTTCTGGGTTTAGTGACCAATCTGGCAGCCACTAAACAGTTCTCTCCAGACTTACCTCAGGCCTGGACTTTACAGCTATACCACATACCTCACCAAAGCTTATCAAGGAAGATCAATGCTTAGGTGTCCCTTTTCTTCACTTCATTTGTTCCTTTCTCCATGGCAGGTATCCTGGGGATACAATATCAGTATCTTAGTTACAATTTCCATTGCTGTGAAGAGACAACATAACAAGGCAACTATTATAAAGGAAAACATTTAACTGGGCCTGGCTTACAGTTTGAGAGGTTCAGTTCATTATCATCATGATCGGAAGACTGGAAGCCAGCAGGCAGATGTGGTGCTGGAGGAGCTCAGAATTTTACATCTTGATCTGAAGACAGCCAAAAGAAGACTCTCTCTTCTGTCCAGGGTGGAGCTTGAGCACTAGGAACCCTGAAAGCCTGTCTACATGCTGACACTCTTTTTCCAACAAGGTCACACCACCCCTCATACCCAAACATATTCAAACCACCACAAGGAGTGACAACATCCACTACCAGAGTTTTTGTAGGTCCTATTAAGAGAGCACTCCCCTAGCTTCTGCTTATCATTAGCCTAGCCTTTTGTGTAAGGAGTAGTGAGGTTCAAAAAGGTTTAAAAAACTGTCTCCGACCATACCTACCAGTTTCAGCACTGTATTCTATATTAGGGACCTGATTCTAGAATGATCTCCCAATCAACACTCCGTGGCATGTTATGGGCAGTTTACTTAGCAGCTAAATGGACGTTTGCCTATTTTTACTTCCTTCTGCAGAAACAAACTAAAGCTGTCCCTGCCCATAATAAGCATCTTTGAGATTTCTCCCTATTCTTTCTTGTAAGAAGAGAGTCATAACATAGCACCACGTACCCTGAGACAGCAGCAAAGGGTGGATGCGCCTCTGAAGGGGTAAGTTGAAACCACTAGCTGGTTCTCAGATGGACAGGTTTCTTCATTTTCTGTATAATGGCATATAGTCTCATGCAGAGATTTGTGGGCAGGGAAAGGGCAGGGTGAAGATGAGTTGAAGGATGTAGGAGGGATCATGAGTCTATAAGAAAGATTTTTCTAGCCAGGCAGTGGTGGCGCATGCCTTTAATCCCAGCAGTTGGGAGGCAGAGGCAGACGGATTTCTGAGTTCGAAGCCAGCCTGGTCTACAGAGGAGTGAGTTCCAGGACAACTAGAACTATACAGAGAAACCTTG